>NC_026001.2:680396-783361 GCF_000442705.2 Elaeis guineensis | reverse complement strand
CAGAAATATAAATTTTAAATACAAAACTAGGTTAGATCTAAATTAACATATCACATATACAATTTAAGATCTAACTAATACATGCTTTGCATACATCTCATGTATCAAAAATTAATCTAATTAACATACTTTCAGATCTGATACATCACATGTAATATCTGAGAAATAGAATTTAAATTGAACTATTCAAAATAAAAACTACTCTAGATAAATTACTAGAACAATTCTACAACCAGTCTAGGCATGCAACAGATCAATTTTATGAAATAATTATAATTTTTTTTTTTATTTTTTGATCTGATTATAACAATTATACATCAAAAAAAATAAAAAATAAATTATATTTAATTCATATTTTAATCTCATTAAAATATAAAACTTAAGACTATTCATGGATTCAATTAATCCTAGTCTAGTTATGCATCTCATGCATGTTTGATCTTCTTAGATTTAATTGTAAATATTTTAATTTCAGATCTTATCATATCTGATGTAAAATCTTAAAATTATTTAATATTAGATAGATTAAAATTAAAATTAGATCTAAAATAGATCTGAAATAGAGCCAACAACCTGGCTCTGATACCACTTGAAGGAGGAAATGCTTTTCCTCTGTGTAGGATTTCTTCTAGATTTCATCAAATTTGGGATGGAATAAATTTTAAATTTTATCTTATACTATTTCAGATCTGATGTCTATTAGATCTAATTTTATTATCTGATATTTTAATTTCAAAATTAAATCTAAAAGTATGAGAAACATAGACATACCTCAAAGGTAATCTAATTACATGTAGATGATCGCAGCACTGTCTGAGGTTCTGATGTAGCCACGCAAGTGTCTGGCCTCTACCAGTATCCACTCAAGTAGGATATGAAACATCTTCTCCTTGCAATTCTACATTCCAAAATCAGATCAATATCTGATTTGGAAGTACTTTCAGAACTCCTTCTGAAGTTTGGAGCAGCAGCCTATCGAAGATGTCCTGCAGCCTTCTGTTCCAGGCATCACCACGCCTTGCACCTATGCCAGATGAATGTCCAACTTCTTGGACGTGAAGAGGGGAGAAAGGAGAGCAGGGAGGATGTGGAGAAGAGAAGAGGAGGCAGCAGCTAATAGGTTTTTTGCATAAAACAAGTTCTACATCAAAATCCTAGGTGCAGCAGGGTTTATATAATTTTCTGTACACTGCGCAGTGCCACATCATTCAACCAATCAAAAAATTCCAACAAATTTTGAAAAAAATTTGATTGGTGGAGTGATGTTCATTTGATCATATCAGATAAGAACCCACCTTATCTCCAATAGGTGGCGCCATCATTGGATAAGCACAAATAGAGTGGTGCCAAAGAGTCCAAGTTTATCTGGACTCTTTGGTTCTTATCCATTTGAGGCACCCACTTAAATCCAATTGGGCTCACACCATAATCTGATTATGGCATCCAATTTGATTAGGTTTAGGCATTGTGGACATCCACAAAAATCCTCTAATAAGTCCTCTTCAGTTTAAGACCCATATGTCAACTTCTGAAGATGTCCTAAAATGAAATTGGCAGGTGCTAGAAATTAGCAGGTGTTGTCTTAAATTCATCTCATGAATTAAGACAAGCCTTTTCTGAGCTGGACAAGTTCAATTAGATTGAGAGAAACCTTCCTAAGATTCTTTGGATGAGCCAGATCAATTTGGCCTCAGTAGAGACAGAAAAGATTATACGAGGAGAAAGTTAGGCTCAATTGAGTGCTAGCATGATTTTCTTGAACCTAATTAGATCTTATCCAAATCAATTGGACTAGCCAATTGATGACATCCAGACCCTAACCCTTGTTTGAACTCCCACTTGATCTAATGCCAATTGGCTACATATCTAAGTCCCATCTTTCTCAAGGTGGGCTTTGATCTTCTGTTGGCCCAATGGCTTAGTCAGCAGGTCTGCCATATTATCTGTGGAGTCGACTCTCTGACCTCGACATAATCTTTTTCGAGGTAATCCGGATCAGATGGAATCGCCGCTCGATGTGCTTGGACTTCTGGTGAGACACTTGGCTCCTTAGCTAGGGCTATGGTGCCATTATCATCGCAGTAAAGAGGTATGGCATCTGTTGACATCACTCCAAGCTCTGCGGCAAACTTCTTGTACCAGAATACCTCCTTCACAGCTTCGATGCAGCAATGTACTCTGCCTCCATGGTGAAATCTGCAATCACCATTTGCTTGGAACTCTTTCCAGCTAACTGCACCACCATTACAAATGAACAGATTCCCAGATGTCAACTTCGATCATCTATATCAGACATAAAGTCTGAGTCTGTAAATCCCTGAATCTGGAGTTCTCCATTCCAAAGACTAGAAACATATCCTTAGTCCTTCTCAAGTACTTAAGGATATATTTCACAGAAGTCCAGTGCTCTTCGCTTGGATTCGACTGATATCTGCTTGTGACACTCACAGCATGGGCTATATCAGGTCGTTGTACATAGCATGGCATACATGAGGTTCCCTATTGCCAAAGCATAAGAGATCTTGCTCATGCGGTTCAATCTTCCTCAGGTGTGCTAGGGCACATCTTCTTGGAGAGATGAATGCCATGTCTAAAAGGCAATAAACCTCTTTTGGAGTTTTTCATGCTAAACCTCTTTAGCACCTCCTCTATGTACATCTTCTGTGAAAGTCCTAGCATCCTATTTGGTCTATCTCTATAGACCTTAATACCCAGTATAAAGGATGCCTCTCCTAGATCTTTCATAGAGAATGATAGCCTATTTCGCAAGTGCACAAAATCGCTCAAGTAATATAATGATAAATAAGAGATCGTTCCCACGAGGAATGAGTTTAATTACTAAAAATGAATGCTAATTTTACTAATATCTAAACGATCGAAACTGAATGACAGTGAAAATAAACTTAACTCTAAAGAACTCAATGAAAGCTGAATCAAAATTTGATTGATAAAGCACTAGGGTATATTTGATTTCACTTGGACCAATTATCAATTCCAGCTATTTCGATTAATAATCCAAATTTAATTATTAATGTAAGGATAAATAATCCTAAATTATTTAATAATCTCTCCCGAGTCTTATTAAATATACTAATTAAAATCTATAATCTATCTTCCAATAGTAAAATAGATTTCAATTAGTTCAATAAGCACAGTGATTATTTCCAAGATCCCACAGGTCAAATCTTCTGCTCCCGCTCCAATTATTATTCCGATGATGTTTGTCATTAACTCCAATTTATAATCTTCCTTCCCAGTACCAATTATAAATCAAAATCAATCAAGTACCAAAGAAAATAATACTTAAAAGCATTAAGTGCAAATAACAAACAATTGCATTAACAAAAAAAATTAATACAAGATTCTGGAATTGAAATTAAATCCAAGCTACATCAGGTACCCTAGCTAAAAATTTAGCTTTTCATCATATCAAAATCAAACTCAAGTTTATTTGAATAAAACTCCAAAATTATCCTAACAATGAGTTCTAGAAAATAAATGCAAAGTAAACAAGAGAAAGAATTAAAAACTCTGAAGGAATTGCAGAGCCGAATGAATCCTCTCTTCAAATCTTCCAGATACTCCAAACTCTTCTTGCTTGATCTCTAGCTTTCAAAGATGATTCTCCTCTCCTTCTTGCTGGTGTTTTAGGATCCTTAAATAGGGCTAGGGCTAGGATTAAGGTGGTATTTTTTCATGATTTTATTCTATATATCATTCTTTTTATTTGGTATAGAATCTCTCCTCCTTTGGATAGGCTTTAAGCAACCACCAGCCATCTACTCCTTATGCTGCCCAAATTTTTTGATTTTATTATGATTTCCATAGTAAAAGAAGGAAAGGAGGCATGGTTAATTAGAGGAGAAGAATTTCTTCCTTTCTGGGTCCACAAAATCTGCAAAACAAGGTAAGGTTTCGGCTGCCCAAATCAAGTTTTTCAAGAATTAGTTTCAATTCTTTCTCAGTTTGCTCCTCATGCAGAATTAGTTTGGACTCTGATTTTTTTTCATTTAATTATTTCCAAGATAGCTCTTTGCCACCCAAAATTAGTTGCCATATCAGATCTTTGTGCCAAGAAACACTAAGAAGAATCTGGGTGTATCGGGTGTTTCTTGTTGTGTCCAACATTGTTACCAACTTCAACCTACTGTAGCCACCTCATCTGGAATCCAAATTTAATTCTGTAAATTATGTTCCTTTCTTTCTTCTCTCAAAATTCTGTAGATCTAATCTTGCTCAATTTGGGATCCTGTAGCTTGCCTTTTAGGGGTCCTCATACCAAAATATTCAGAATTTAGATTGGTTGACTAGATGGGAGAGATTAACTGCTTGATTTATTTTCTGCATCTCTAATTTCTTTTCTGACTGATGATGCCAAAAAGGATAAGGTGTGGGGTCTATTGATATCTTGATTTGGTTATTCTGCTTTGAGGTGGACTCTTATTTTGATGCAAGACCTGATAACTCCGGATGACAAACCCTGCTAAATCGGACTCAACTAATTTCACTTAATTTGACCTTTAAAATATGGTTAAGCCCAATTAGGTGTGACCTGGCTCAATTACCTGCAATTGACATAAAATATATCAGGTTCTTACATTTATTTAGTTAATTATTATATCAATTTCATCAAAATCATTAAAACTAATAATAATTACTATAAAAATGCAATACATCAAATACCCCCAAACCTAAGTTTTTGGTTGTCCCCAAGCAAAAGAAAAGTCCAAATCAAAAATGGAGAATCTCAAAAAAATTAATGCTAAAAACTTTATTTAACATTAATATACTCAAAATCTATCTAGACACAAAGGAGTAATACCCAAATGCCATGGCTTAACCACCCCAACTCAAAACCGAAAGGCAAATCCACAAGCTAACTATTCCAAACTCATTCATACTCAAACAAAATTACGCACAATCAATAGCTACCCTGCTTCCTTTAGGTTTTAATAAAATAATTCGGTTCAAACATCCAATCTTGAATGCAAAATCTTATCAGCCCATCTCCACTAGTGCAAACAACGTACTCAAGAGATCAATAGGACTTTTTCGGGGTAAAAAAAAATGGAAAACAAGCAACAAGAATGATGGTTATGGTCACATAAGTGAAAATAAATTAACCACAATAAATCAGAGCATACTCAATTACTTATGCTTTACATCCCTTCCTTTATTTATTTTATTTTATACTTTTAGAACAGCCTATACACTTTGGCACTCTTCCTTAAGTCATCATTTGCCTTTTTATGCGAATACCGACATTGATGATGAAGGCACCCGGTTACTCAGCAAGTCATATACTCAAAGTGCTTTGCATACTCATAATTCAAGTCACTGTTTGACGTAAAAGCAAACATGGGCTCATGAATGCTCCTAGTTACTAGGCAACTTGAAACAGCGGAGTAGATTGTGCTTTTTTTTTTTTCTTCTTCTTTTTTTTTTTTTTTTTTTTGAAGGGAAGGAAAATTAAAAATTCAGTATGCTCTAACCATTATAATCAATTTATTCTAAAAAAATATGAACAGTAGATATGAGATAGGATGAAAAGAAAATACAAGAGGTCAAAAAGGATATGCCAAAGGAATGCCTATATCATTTCTCCCAAGTAAATTGTCTACATTTTATTGCAACAAAGATCACAAATAGGATTGACGAAGCAAAGTAACTATCTCCTATACGAGATTTTATTTAAGTATTTACAAGTTTAAAACAGTCAATCTCTGAATTTGACTTCCAAATTTAAAGCTAAGATAGCCAAACAATAACACAAAAGTAAAATTGTCCCCCTCTATATCCTTACAAGTGATCAATGAATCAACATTCCAATTTTTTTTTTTTAAATTTTATTAAAAAATAAAGATAAAGATGCAAACATAATGGCAATCTTATATTATTAACACGAAATGCTCATGCAAATGCACCCCCAAATCTGAATTGGACATTGTGCTCAATGACAAGATCATCATCACAATACATATCATAGCAAGGCATTCTTAAAGGTTAGGGGTACTCCCCTTTGTAGCATGCCTATGCGCTTGTGTGAGTTTGCAACTCATCCTCAGTCATTTCATCTCTCTTATCTTCTTCAATGTGCCTACAAAAAGTGAACAACGTCCATTCAAACCTTGAAAATATAGTGAGGATTAAAATTGACTCAAAAAAATTAAAAAAAAATTTACTTGGGTTGCCTCCCAAGAAGCGCTAGTTTATAGTCGTTAGCTTGACTATCCCAATGCATTATGTCAGTGCTATGGAGGTTTTTGGTTGCTCAAATCCTCCATCTATGTATTCCTTCAACCTTTACCCATTGACTTTGAAGTCCTATCACCACTCTTCAGCTCAACAGCTCCATGTGGAAAAACTTGTATAATCTCAAATGGACCTGACCACCTAGACCGGAGCTTGCTTGGAAATAGCTTTAGGCGAGAGTTATACAGCAACACCTTTTGTCCTGCTTGAAATTCACGCCTCACAATATGTTTGTCATGCCATCTTTTCATTCTCTCCTTGTAAATTCTTGCATTTTCATATGCATGGAGGCGGAACTCATCAAGTTCATTAAGCTGTAATAACCTTTTCTCCCCAGCAGCTTCCATATTGAAATTTAGCAACCTAGTTGCCCAGTAAGCTCGATGCTCTAGCTCCACAGGTAAATGGTATGCTTTTCCATAAACTAGACGATACGGGGACATCCCAATTGGCATTTTGAATGCTGTTCTATATGCCCATAATGCATCATCTAATTTTAGGGACCAGTCCTTTCTTGATGAGTTGACAGTAGTCTCCAATATTCTTTTAATTTCACGGTTGGAGATCTCTACTTGTCCACTTGTTTGAGGATGATATGGTGTTCTTACACGATGAGTAATACCATATTTTATCAATAGAGAATCCAAATAACGATTACAAAAATGCTTACCTCCATCCGTGATGATAGCTCTTGGAATACCAAAGTGTGTGAATATGTATTTCTTTAAGAACTTGAGCACACTTTTGGCATCATTAGAGGAAGTGCTACTGCCTCAATCCATTTGGATACATAATCCACCGCCACCAGGATGTATTGATTTGAATGAGAAGGTGGAAAAGGCCCCATAAAATCTAATCCCCACACATCGAACAGTTCTACTTCAAGGATATTGGTTAGTGGCATTTCTGTCTAAAAAAATATTTCCAGTTCTTTGACATCGGTTACAAGAAGAAACAAAAGCAATAGCATCTTTAAACAGGTTAGGCCAATAAAAACCACACTATAATACTTTAGCAGCTGTTTTGTTGGGTCCAAAATGGCCTCCACACTCTAATGAATGGCAGTGTTTTAAAATATTTTTAATTTCATCATCAGGCACACATTTCCTAATAAGCTATCTGGACAATACTTATATAAATATGGATCCTCCCAAAAATAATATTTTGCATCATGTAAAAATTCTTTTTTTGCTGGTAATTAAATTCCGGAGGAATAATATCACATGCCTTAAAATTAACAATATCAGCATATCAGGGTGTACTAGATGTGAGTAATGTAAATAATTGCTCATCAGGGAATGACTCATTAATGGGTACCTCAGTGTTCTCAATTTCTTTACTTAACTCTAACCAGACAAGTGATCTGCTACAAGATTTTCTGCTCCTTTCTTATCCCTAATCTCCAAGTCAAATTTCTGCAATAAGAGCACCCAACGAATTAGTCTCGATTTCGCATCCTTCTTTTCAAGTAAATATTTAATTACTGAGTGATCAGTATAAACTATTATTTTTGTTCCTATAAGATATGGCCTAAATTTATCAAAAGCAAAAACAATGGCGAGCAACTCTTTCTCTGTGGTGGCATAGTTCAACTGTGCATTATTCAGTGTTCGACTCGCATAGTACACCACATGAAGTCTATTCTCTTTCTTTGTCCCAAGACTGCTCCTATAGCATAGTCGCTTGCATCACACATGAGTTCAAATGGTAGATTCCAGTCAGGTGCAGTGATGATAGGAGCTGAGATTAATTCTCTCTTTAATCTGTTAAAAGCAACCAAACACTCATCAGTAATTTTAAAAGGCGCATCCTTGATCAATAAATTACAAAGAGGTTTGGTAATTTTAGAGAAGTCTTTTATAAATCTTCTATAGAAGCCAGCATGCCCTAAGAAACTCCTCACTCCTTTAACAGTGTTGGTGGTGGTAATTTTTCAATGACCTCCACCTTTGCTTTGTCTACTTGTATCCCTCTAGATAAAATCTTATGGCCTAAAACTACTCCTTCCTGCACCATAAAATGACATTTCTTCCAGTTCAACACAAGATTAGTTTCTTCACAACGCTGTAGAACTTGGGAGAGGTTAGTCAAATACATATCAAAAGAAGGACCAAAAATTGAAAAATCATCCATAAAGATTTCAATGAATTTTTCAACCATATCAGAGAATATAGACATCATACATCTTTGAAAAGTTGTAGGTGCATTACATAACCCAAATGGCATTCTCCTGTATGCAAATGTTCCATATGGACAAGTAAATGTAGTTTTTTCTTGATCCTCAGGTATAATAGGAATTTAAAATATCCTAATAACCATCTAAAAAATAGTAGAAGGGATATCCGGACAATCTCTCAAGCATCTGGTCAATAAAAGGCAAAAAAAAATGGTCCTTTCGTGTGGTTTGTTTAACTTCCTATAATCAATACACACACGCCAACCAGTGACTGTTCTAGTGGGTATCAGCTCATTTTTATTATTTGTAATAACAGTCATCCCTCCTTTCTTAGGAACTACTTGAACAGGACTCACCCAACTACTATCAGAAATAGGGTAGATAATTCCTGCATCAAGTAACTTCATTACTTCAGCTCTAACTACTTCCTTCATATTAGGATTTAACCACGTTGATGCTCAATTGAAGGTTTGTAGTTTTCTTCCATTAAAATTTTATGCACGCATATACTGGGACTAATTCCCTTAATATCATCAATGGACCAGCCTAATGCTCTCTTATGCTTTTTCAACACATGCAACAATTTTTTCTCTTGTTCAGTAGACAAATGAGCAGATATAATGACAGAAAAAATAGATGAGTCTCCCAAGAATGCATATCTTAAGTGAGAAGGAGCTGCTTAAGCTCAAGCTTGGGGTTTGGCTTAGCCTCTACTGAATCCTGTATTTTCTCAACATCATTTAATACATCAAAATGCTGTTTATTTTTAACACCATCAATCAAGTCATATTCAGAATTGTCAATTATTTCACTAACAAATTTATTAATCACATCTAATCTAAAACATTCATCATTCTCAAGAGGATATTTAGAAGAATTAAGCACGTTAAAAATTACCTCTTCTTGTCCCACTCTTAAAGTAAGCTTACCCTCATGGACATCTATAAGTGCCTTGCCAGTTGCAAGGAATGGACGCCCCAATATCAAAGGAACCTCTCTATCTTCCTCCATATCCAAGACAATGAAATCCACTGGGAAGATAAATTTGTCCACCTTGACTAATACATCCTCCACTATGCCTTTAGGATATGTCACCGATCGATCAGCTAGTTGTAATGAGACACTGGTCGGTTTCACATCCCTAGTCCAAGCTTCCTGAAAACAGATAAAGGCATTAAGTTAATGCTAGCACCTAAATCGCACAATGCTTTAGTGAATTCGATATTTCCAATATTGCATGGAATTGTAAAACTCCCTGGATCTTTTAATTTTGATGGCAACTTGTTCTGAATGATTGCACTGCACTCTTCGGTGAGCATGACTGTCTCATGGTCCTCTAGCCTTCTCTTTTTGGAAAGGATGTCCTTCAAGAATTTGGCATAGCTAGGCATCTGAGCTAATGCCTCTGCAAATGGAATATTTATGTGTAGTTTCTTGAAGACCTCCAAAAACTTCAGAAAGTTCTTGTCATCCTTACTTTGCTTGAGCCTTTGAGGAAAAGGAACTGGTGGATTGTAGGACTTTACTGGCTCTTCTTTTTTCTCTTTTAGCTTCTCTTTGACCATAGTCTCTTCTTGAGTTTGTTCTTTTACTTGTTCTTTAACAGGCTCTTTCCCTTGTTGTTCCCCTAGTTATTTTCACTCCTCAAGGTAATTGTCTTCACATACTCCTTCGGGTTCGTTTCAGTATTGCTAGGCAATGACCCTTGAGTTCTGTTAGCTACCATGTTGGCCAACTGTCCCATTTGTATTTCTAAGTTTTTAATGGCAGCTTGCTGGTTTTGAAAGTTTGCCTTAGTCTCATCCATGAAATCAGTAGTGGCCTTAGTGAGAGTTGCAGCCAATTCTTCCAGATTAGACTTCTTTTCTTGCTGTGAAAAATCAGGTGGTCCTCTATTCTGATAATTTTGTTGTTGCTGTTGATTTCTCCAAAAAAAATTTGGATGGTTCTTCCAGGCAGGCGTGTATGTGTTTGAGTATGGATTGTTCTGTTGCCTTCCTTGGTTTGCCACATATTGCACTTGTTCTTGTACTGGAGGCATGTATGAGCTGTCAATCGGGCAATCTCGAGTAGCATGTTGCCCAGTACACATCTCACAGGTCTGCACACAAGTATTGACAGCATTAATAGACAAATGATCTAATTTTTTGAAAAGAGTGTCTACTTTTGCATTGAGTGCAGTAATAGCATCTATCTCATGAACCCCAGCAGGTTTCCTCGCCATGTTTCTCTCATTGGGCCATTGATAATTGTTGTTGGTCATTTCCTCTAAAAGATCATAGGCCTCATCAAGCGACTTCCCCATCAATGAACCTCCAGCAGCAGCATCAATATTAATTATGGTATGGTTGTTCAGCCCATTGTAGAAGGTTTGCACAACCAACCATTTAGGCAGCCCGTGGTGTGGACACCTCCTAAGCAGATCCTTGAACCTTTTCCAGGCTTCATATAAGGTCTCCATGTCAAATTGCACGAAGGTTTGGATATCAGTCCTCAACTTGGCAGTCTTAGCAGGTGGAAAGAATTTTGCCAAAAATTTTTGTGCTAAGTCATTCCAAGTGGTGATCGAGCCAGCAGGAAGAGACTGTAACCATGCTTTAGCTTTGTCTCTAAGTGAAAACGGCAACAATCTTAGCCGAATTGCATCATCTGACACTCCATTATGCTTAAGGGTATCACATATCTCCAAGAAGTTTGCAATGTGCGCATTAGGGTCATCATTGGGCAATCCTCCAAACTGAACTGCTGTCTGGATCATTTGGATCAAAGCAGGCTTGATCTCAAAGTTGTTTGCTTGCACAGGTGGTCTTGTGATGCTAGATGAAGCTCCATTCACGGTAGGCATGGCATAATCCCGCAGTGCCCTGGGGTTTGCCTCTCTAGCAACCTCATTATTTCCTACTAGGATTACTTCTCTCCTTGGATCTTCAGCCATTTCTGGATCTACTTTTGCCTCAGATTTCTTCCCTTCTCTGACTGCTTTAATATTTTGTTTACAAGTGCGTTTAATTTTTTGACTTGAAATGGGGTTTGATTCAATTCTCACAAGTCGACCCGATTCTCTTTTCTAAGTTGTAATTTTGAAAGATTATTATCTTTTTTTTTTTTTTTAAGAAGAGAGAAGAGGAAAGAGAGAGAAAAGAGTGCTAGAAATGAGTCCTAAGGAGTCCTAAATCTAGAGATGAAAGAGAAGAGTGTTTTAATTAGGTTTAAATTTTAATGGCAAATAAGTTAGCACAAAATAGACTTTCTATCCTAGGGTTAACCTAGATCTAGACAGCTCCTAACTGTTCCAGATTGCCTTCAAGCACTTCAAGCCCAAAACTGACTAACTGTCTCGGCCAGATAAGTGTAAGATGTGGGAGGTCCCCTGCTTGTTGCTTTCCTTAGACACCAACTGAGTTGGCCAGGTCAGACAACGGAACCAATTGAAAACCACCTTCTTAAACCACTTGCCTTAGACACTGAGCAATTAATCAATTCGAATCCGGTCTAACTTTAGGGCTTTCTTGTCCTATTGAGCTCGAATATCTTAGGACCAACGTTTAATTGATTTTAGATTAAGGTCTAGGTTATGCAGGATGAAGGATGTGATTTTTGGGCTAAGGAAGGGTGATCAAATCCCCACCTTATCTAATTAATGGGTTAAGTGCCCTTAAAGTTAATTATGGAGATGCAATGCAAAGAAACAAGATGTCCAATCAAGTTTGATTTTTTTTTTTAATATTTTTGGTTATACTATATTAGTTAAGCGTTATGAAATGTTAGTGATTTTTTTTTTAAATATCTAAAAAAATAAAATATCTAGATTACTAGTAAAATCAACTATTTTTGATATTAAAGCACCAGTTCCCGGCAACGGCGTCAAAAACTTGATAGCCTATTTTGCAAGTGCACGAAATCGTTCAAGTAATATAATGATAAATAAGAGATCGTTCCCACGAGGACTGAGTTTAATTATCAAAAATGAATGCTAATTTTACTAATATCTAAATGATCGAAACTGAATGACAGTGAAAAATAAACTTAACTTTAAAGAACTCAATGAAAGCTGAATCAAAATTTGATTGATAAAGCACTAGGGTATATCTGATTTCACTTGGACCAATTATCAATTCCAGCTATTCCGATTAATAATCCAAATTTAATTATTAATGCAAGGATAAATAATCCTAAATTATTTAATAATCTCTCCCGAGTCTTATTAAATATACTAATTAAAATCTATAATCTATCTTCCAATAGTAAAATAGATTTTAATTAGTTCAATAAGCACAGTGATTATTTCCAAGATCCCACAGGTCAAATCTTCTGCTCCCGCTCCAATTATTATTCCGATGATGTTTGTCATTAACTCCAATTTATAATCTTCCTTCTCAGTACCAATTATAAATCAAAATCAATCAAGTACCAAAGAAAATAATACTTAAAAGCATTAAGTGCAAATAACAAACAATTATATTAACAAAGAAAATTAATACAAGATTCTGGAATTGAAATTAAATCCAAGCTACATCAGGTACCCTAGCTAAAATTTAGCTTTTCATCATATCAAAATCAAACTCAAGTTTACTTGAATAAAACTCCAAAATCATTCTAACAATGAGTTCTAAGAAATAAATGCAAAGTAAACAAGAGAAAGAATTAAAAACTCTGAAGGAATTGCAGAGCCGAATGAATCCTCTCTTCAAATCTTCCAGATACTCCAAACTCTCCTAGCTTGATCTCTAGCTTTCAAAGATGATTCTCCTCTCCTTCCTACTGGTGTTTTAGGATCCTTAAATAGGGCTAGGGCTAGGGTTAAGGTGGTATTTTTCCCATGATTTTATTCTATATATCATTCTTTTTATTTGGTATAGAATCTCTCCTCCTTTGGATAGGCTTTAAGCAACCACCAGCCATCTACTCCTTATGCTGCCAAAATTTTCTGATTTTATTATGATTTCCATAGTAAAAGAAGGAAAGGAGGCATGGTTAATTAGAGGAGAAGAATTTCTTCCTTTCTGGGTCCACAAAATCTGCAAAACAAGGTAAGGTTTCGGCTGCCCAAATCAAGTTTTTCAAGAATTAGTTTCAATTCTTTCTCAGTTTGCTCCTCATGCAGAATTAGTTTGGACTCTGATTTTCTTCCATTTAATTCTTTCCAAGATAGCTCTTTGCCACCCAAAATTAGTTGCCATATCAGATCTTTGTGCCAAGAAACACTAAGAAGAATCTGGGTGTATCGGGTGTTTCTTGTTGTGTCCAACATTGTTACCAACTTCAACCTACTGTAGCCACCTCATCTGGAATCTAAATTTAATTCTGTAAATTATGTTCCTTTCTTTCTTCTCTCAAAATTCTGTAGAATCTAATCTTGCTCAATTTGGGATCCTGTAGCTTTCCTTTTAGGGGTCCTCACACCAAAATATCCAGAATTTAGATTGGTTGACTAGATGGGAGAGATTAACTGCTTGATTTATTTTCTGCATCTCTAATTTCTTTTCTGACTGATGATGCCAAAAAGGATAAGGTGTGGGGTCCATTGATATCTTGATTTGGTTATTCTGCTTTGAGGTGGACTCTGATTTTGATGCAAGACCTGATAACTCCGGATGACAAATCCTGCTGAATCGGACTCAACCAATTTTACTTAATTTGACCTTTAAAATATGGTTAAGCCCAATTAGGTGTGACCTGGCTCAATTACCTGCAATTGACATAAAACATATCAGTTTCTTATATTTATTTAGTTAATTATTATATCAATTTCATCAAAATTATTAAAACTAATAATAATAATTACTATAAAAATGCAATACATCAGTACTCATGGATACATTTAAGCGAACATCCTGATATAAATCATCTAATAGTGAACCTATATTATCATGTTCGACAGATTCAGCAGCATCACTATCATCTTCAATATCATCATCGTCACACATTTCATTCGGATCACCCTCCCCATGCCATATCCAACGAGTATACTTCTTGTCTATACCATAATGTAGCAGATGCTCCTCAATAAGTGATATATGATGATATACCATATTGACATATCTCTTGCATGGACACTTTATCCTACTGGCACTATCAGCCTTATGCCATGCAAACTCAATAAAATTTCAAACACCTTTTCGATATTCAGGTAAGAAAATACCCTGAGCATTCATCTAATTTTTATTGATATCCATCTAACAACAAAAAAAATCATGAACAACAAAGAAAATATCCCTAGCATTCATCTGAACTAGATCTCAACTCGAATCTTAGACCAGATCCCGAACCAAATTTTGGACCAGATCCCTACCTGGATCCACTATTTATAGATTTTGCATATACAAATGCAAGGTAATTGCTACCTAATTATTTTACTATGAAAAATAACTTACATAATAAATGCATCCTATCACCAACTAATAGGTAAAGATAGGTTCTATCCCTTTCAAAAATGCATCATTTTTATTATTTCCACAACTTTATTTTTTGTTCCATATCCAGAAAAAATCCAGTAGCATCTCCCTGCAGTTCTCCAAGAGCATGATATAGATGGATCATATTTTAACCACATCTAATATGTATCCAAAAAATAAATGAGATAACAGTGATAAAATTTTTAATAATAGAATAAAGAATGCCATGACAATAATAAAAAATTGATGCATTTTTGAATTGCCCAAATCGGGGCATCAGGAGCCGTTCACAGTGTCCGTTTTGGAGACTTTGGGACTGACTCTTGAACAGGAGTCTAAGGTTACACCAATGCATGCATTAAATCACTACCATGCATCTCTTTATGAAAATAAAAAAATGTACCCGAATCCGACCCAGATCCTAATCGATTTCCAATCCAGATCTCGATCTCGATCCAACCGGATCGTGATCTAGATTTCAGTACGGATCTCAACTCAGATTTCGATTCGGATTTGATCCAAATTCTAGATCGGATCCGATCCGAATCTTGGATCGAATCCAATCCGAATCTCGAATCGGATCCTGAATTGAATTCCGAATTCGGCTAATCTTAGTTAAAATATTAAATCATAATCACAATAAAATATAAGGACTAAACAAGCAAAAGCATTAAATTATAACAAGCAAAAGTATTAAATTATTTTTAAAAAATAATATTTTATTATTATTTTAAAAATATAACTATTTTTCTTAAAAAAATAATTTATTTTTAAATATTTTTAAATATTTTATTCTATTGATCATTATTAATTTTTAATACTTATTTTTATTTTTTTTATTAATAAATTATTATTTTTTAAAAAAAATAATTTTTTTATTTTTTTCCATTCTTCTCCCACACGCCACAACCCCCCCACCACCAACGTCGCTACTCCCCGACCCGTCACCACCACCCCCACCCCTTGCGGCCCCCCCCTTCGACCTCCACCCCACCCCACATCACTCCCACCCCCTGGCCCGCCCCACCCTCCTGGCCCGCTCCGCTCATGGCCCCCATCCCCCATCCTCTGCCCCACCCCACGTCACCCCCACCCCTGGCCTGCTTTGCTCGCGCCCCCCCATCCTCTGTCCCACCCCACACCACCCCCACCCCTGGCCCACTCTGCTCGTGTCCCCCACGCTCGTGGCTCCCACCCCACCCTCCCCCTCATCCTCCACCTCACCCCATGTCACCCCCTTGGCCCACTCCTCTCGCACCCCCCCACCCCCTCCCCCCATCCTCCGCCCCACCTCACATCACCACCACCCCCCTGGCCCACTCCCCTCGCGCCCCTCACCCCCCCTGCTCATCCCTTTCCTACGGAGCCAAAAAAAAGGGTTTACCATGGCAGTGGTGGCGATGATGAAGAGGAAGACCGACAGTGACGATGGGGGCTCGCTCACCGATCGGTGGAAGCCCCATAGTGGGGGGAGAGGGTTTCATAGGAAGTGACGGGCAGACGAAAGTGACGAATATGATTTTAATAAAACTTTTAGTGATGTAATATTTCAATCGCTAAAATAATTATTAGCGATGAAAATTTTTTTCTGTGGCTAATAATTTTCATCAATTTTTTTTCTAAAAATTTTTCTCTAAAAATATTTAACCAAAAAAAAATTTCAAAAAAATAATTTGCAATAAAAATCAGAATTTTCATCGCTAATAATAGTTATTTGTGATGCAAATAAAATTTATGTCGTAAATAATCTATATTTATTTTTTAAAAATTTTTAATTTTTCATCTATTATTTGTGATGAAAACTTTACATCATAAATAATTTAATATTTATGATACAAAATATATTTATGTCATAAATAATACTTATTTGTGACATAATTTTCATGTCGATAATAATTAACTCATTTATTTTTTTAAAAAAAATTTATTTTTTATCGATTATTTTGCAACAAAAATTTATATTATAAATAATTTAATATTTATGATGCAAAATTTATTTCATCATAAATATAAATTATTTATGATGGTAATTTTTTAGCAAATACATCCATCGCAAAAATCTTATTATCTTATAGTATAATTTTTTTTAATTTTTTTTTTGAATATGATATAATTTTAAAATTTAAAATCTATCTTCATCATTTATTATCTAAATAATTGTTATTACAATATCTTCACAAAAGACCACCTCGATTCGGTAGTCCTAGCTATATCGATCAATAAAATTTGATTTCGACTGTCACGAACGATCGCATGATGATCTGGTAGATAGAGACCATTGATGAATATAAAAATTTATAATAATAGCTTGATGATATTTGTAGTATACTATCAAAATTTACTTCAATCGGATATCATTATCATGATCAATTTAACACAGGATGATTTGAGCCTTTAAATAAAAAATGAGTGATCAAAAAGTCAAACGATGTCTGATTATAAGGTAATTTTTTTAGATAAATGATCTTTGCTATTTTTTTAATTATTTATATGATGGTGATCATAAAATTCAAACCACATGTATATAAACTATCCAAAACTATATGTCTCTTGATACTCATTTTTAAAGTTTTTAAGCAATTATACTTATACTTTTGTAAGATCTACTTAGCATGAATGATTCATATACGTACGGTTTGGATTTTACGATCATCACCATACAGATGATTAAAGTAGTAGCAAAGATTATTTATCTAAAAAGTTATCTTATAATCGAACATCATTTGATTTTTTGATCACTCATTTTTTATTTAAAAATTTAAATCATTCCATACTAAATTAATCATGATAATGATATTTAATTGAAGTAAAATTTTAATAGTATACTGTAAATATTATCAAGATTATCGTTGTAAATTCTTAGATTCATTGGTGGTCTTAATCTATCATATCATCATACGATCATTTGTGATTGTCAAAATCAAATTTTATTGATCGACATTATTAGGACTATCGGATCGAGGTGATCTTTTGTGACGATACTCTAATAATAATTATTTAAATAATAAATAATAAAAATAAATTTTAAATTTTAAAATTATATCATATTCAAAAAAAAAAAAAAATTATATTCGATTGTAAAATATATTTACAATCAATTTTTTGATTATAAAATATTAAAAAAATTATGATCAAAAAATTGATCATAAAATATTTGAATTATTTTTTAAATTTATAAAATATTTTTATCATAAATAATCTACTATTTATTTTTTAAAGTATTTCTAATTTTTTATCGATTATTTGTGATGAAAATTTTGCATCATAAATAGAAAATTATATATGATGTAAATTTAATTTATGTCATAAATTATTGATTATTTGTGATGCAAAATTTTCATCACAAATAATTAATCATTTATTTTTTAAAATTTTTACTTTTTCATTAATTATTTATGATAAAAATTTTATATCATAAATAGTAATTGTTTATGATGCAAATTCAATTTTTGTTGCAAATAATCAATTATTTACAACATAAAAATTTTATTGCAAATAATTATCATTCATTTTTTTAAAAAATTTTGATTTTTTATTTACTATAAAAATTTTGCATGGTAAATAAGTGATTATTCATGATACAAATTCAATTTACATCATAAATAAAATTATTTATGATGAAAAGTATCTATCATAACTAATCTATTATTTATTTTTTAAAAAAATTTTAATTTTTATTGATTATTTATAATAAAAATTGTATATCATAAATAATTTAATATTTATGATATAATTTTTTTACATTATAAATAATAAATTATTTATGATAAAAAAATATTTTTCATCATAAACAATTTATTATTTATGATGCAAATTTTATTACATTGCTAATACATATATTTTGATGAAAATATTTTTATCATAGATAATTCTGTCATTAAAATCTAAATTATTTATGATGCAAATTTTATTACATTGCTAATACATATATTTGCGATAAAAATATTTTTATCGTAGATAATTCTATCATTAAAATCCTCTTTTCTTGTAGTGCTCCTTCACGTAGGCTGTAGCCTAACTTGATGTTATCATCCAATTAAACCTGTCCAACATCTCCCTACCAAATGAGTAATAACTCCATTCTCTATCATATTCTCACCTTTCTCCTACTCAAACACTCCATACTTTAATTTCCTTCACTATCTTGATAGTGGTTTGACTTCATTATTCTTCCCCACTAATTGTGCATTCAATAAGCAGCTGGTACTCATTCTGTCTACTTTCAATCAGACCAGCTCCAAGTAATTTCTTTTGCTTGTTCGACACCACAGCATTCATCTTGACATCCCAACTCATCTTTGGTGTGATCACAATGTTATAATCTTGAATTGGAGCTGTCATATTTACACAAATTGTATCTTATTTAAAGTGAGAGACATGAGGCATGCTTCAAGAGTTCCCAGCAGCATCGCCCGTAATGATGAAGTGCATTAGAGGCATCCCTTGTTGGATTTTCTTATGGGGCGCATGCATGTATGTTTCAATTTTTTTTTTAAATAATATAATAAAATTAAGGATTCAAATTTTTTTAATCTAAAACATGCATGTATAAGAACAAAGCATACAAGGATTTACTTCATATGCTGAAATTAATACATATGATTTTATACTGAAATTAAATATGTGATCGGATCACATACCTATTTTGTTAATCTTTCTTTGAATCTGGATTTGAAAGAAGATAATTTTTTCTTAACTTACAAGTGCCTGATCTTTATGGATATCCACTCAGGATCAGTCTAGATCATCCTCTTTGACATAGATCTTTCTTCTTTGAGAAGATCTTCCTACGAATCTGAATAAAGTTTGGATCCTTTAATCAACTCTTTGACCTTTCCTTGATCTTTCTTTTCCTCTTCTTCTCTTGATCTCTTTCTCTTGATCTGAAAGCAACCAAGACTTTGAAATCAGTAAAAAAGAGATGCCGTCCAAACTCTTTTTGGGTGTTGGGATGATGGGACGTCCAGGCGCTTGGATGTGTGAACCAAAGGGAGGAAAAGAGGAGGGATGTGGGGGCTATTTTTGTTAGATGTATATCCTAAAAGTCAATATGACTGACACATTGTAATATCTCTAGGACATAATTTTTATACTTAAAATATTGATTTAATCAATAAAATGGTAAGCTTATTTTTTTTCAAGTATGATGTGTCCTTGAATCATCCATAGAATTAATACTTACGATACATATTCTCAAGGTATTAAGAATTAGAGGTATGTATAAATAATTTTTAAATATTTTTATCATAGTATCATCATGAAGATGGTGATCGATCTAGATAAACCGACATATAGATCACTTTCTTCAAGATAGATGAGTCTCTGGCCTACAGTGTAGGGATACTGAGTGACAAGTACGGATAGTTGTTAGAGAACAACTAGTATTGAGTGTGACCATACAAGAGATCATATAGATTTCTACTAAATCATTAGCGATCATCTCGATGTTATAGTTGTATGAATGATCCTTTCATCTGCGTTGGCATGGTTGCTCATAGTGGGATTATTGGAGTTTGACTGACACATAAATATAACCTCATTGAGTTCTTATAGTAGATGTTGACAACAGTTGATTCACTATAGAAGTAGGTTGTGCATCTAGATGAATCTATTGATCTTGATAGAGAGAAGAAGTCCTATGAGATTTGAGATGGCTAAGTCATAAGTCTGTGACCATAACAGTGTGATTGATAGAAAAAAAAATTTGATAAAAATCATACTTAGATTTGAGCTAATCAAATCTATCATATGACTGATGATGAGGTTTCATAATTTATCCATAAACTGTCATCTAGTCGGAACTCACGATAGAGGGACTGAATCACATGAAAACTATATTTGAGATTTTTTTTAATTCTACTGGATTGCCACTACATACTGCTAGATATCATTGGTAGATTATGAGAGCTCACTAGGGATGTTCAAAATCGATAATTTTTGATGAGTTAGAGTAAATTATTCTGATCTATTGAAAAGAGTTTCAATTATACTATGAAGAGATCATAGTATATCTCACTATCAGATAGAATTGAATCTATGGAGTCATACAACAAAGAAACTAGATCTAGATTAAGCAATTGGACTTATGAAGTCTCACTTGAGTTTGAAGAAATTCTATTAGATTCAGGATAACCTTGCTAGCACAAGATTGAATATAATTTTTTCTTTATACTTGAATTACTTGTGTGATAAGATTAATTTAAATTAATTATCTACTAAGAATCTAAATGAATTAGATTCATTGAGCTCCAAATTTTGGGTACCTAGAATTTTGAATCATATGCATTAAGAGTTCAAACCCTTAATCAATTCTTTGATTGTTTTTTGTGGGGTGCCACTTGATTTGGTCAAGTGTGGGCATGCCCACTTTAATTGGTGGCGTGAAGGACTAGGGAGGGGTTACCCTCTTCCTTATATGGCATGTGAGAGAAAATTCTAGAGGGCGCCAACCTTGTTTCATGTGGGCGTAGGCAAAGGCAAGAGCTACAAGGATTTTCAATGCGATTAGGACTTGTATAAGGGGGCTGTTTGGTTTTGAATAGGATTCAAACCTTTCATTTATTTAAAGAACCCTTCCCTAAGGGTCTTAGCATCAAATTTTTAGCAAGCTCTAAGCCTCCTACCAGCCCCTACGCCTCCCTCTCTCCTCTCTCTTGGTTCTAAGGCCCAAGCTTGTTGGGCGTCCTCCATCTTCCAATGCCCAAAGGAGTTGGGCGGCACCTTTTTGGTTGCTGATTTCTAGGCTTTGGTTGCTGTAAAATCAAGAAAAGAGATCAAAAAAAGAAGAAAAGAAAAAAAATCAATGAATGGATCAAAGAGTTAATCGTGATCCAGACTTCATTCAGATTCGCAGAGTGATCATTTTTGGAGAAGAAAAATCTACATTAAAGAGGGTTGTTTCAAGCTGATCTTGAGTAGATACTTATAGAGGTCGAATATTTACATGGCTAAGAGAGAACCTATCTTCTTACGGATCCAAATTCGAAGAAAGAGCTAGCGAATCAGGTATGTGATTTGATCACATGCTCAATTTCAGTATAAAATCAGTATATGTTCAATTTCGATATATGAAGTAGATCTATGTATTCTTTATTTTATACATACATATTTTAAATTAAATGATATTTTAATCTCTAATTCTACTATATTGTTTAGAAAAAAAAATTGAAAACATACATACATGCGCTTACACAAATCCAATCATGCATATGAAATTGATATATATATATATTTTTAAAAAATGATTCAAAATCTAATTTTAATGATACATGAGATGTGTGGATGTTTAATTTAAATTTGAAATTTATTTTAGATCATAAGTTTCAGTTCATATATGTGATATGTGAAGGCATGCATAAATCTGAAAGTTATTTTGAATTGATTTCTAGTATGTATATGTGATGCATGTTTGCATACTTAAATCTGAAAATTATTAAGATCTGATTTATGACTCATATATGAGATATATGATTACATATTTAGGTCTAAAATTAATTTAAACTAGATTCATGATTTGTATATGAGATATATGATATCATGTTAAGATCTAATTTTTACTTATATCTAAATTTAACATACATATATTAGATATATGCTTATATGTTAAATCTGAAAATTAATTTCATAATTTAAAACTTATCTTTTATATAAAGAATTTAGATCTAAAATTTAGATTTATGATCTGAAATTTATATTTATGCATAAGGATTTTGGTCATGGGTAAATCAAAAATTAGGTCATGTAATTAGATTACATCTAAAATTTTTTATTTGAACATAATGGGCCTAATTCAATTAAGTTATTGATCAAATCATGTCAAGTGTTGGTTAGGATTAGGTCAATTAAGTCTTAGATCATGTAATTATTGTTGATCAAATCGATTAAATCCTATATATAGAATCGATTAACCTAAGAAACTAATTCGGCTCAATGGCTTGAGCCTGATTTGCTTGAACTAACCTATTTGGACCAATTGATCTATTAGTGTCTAAGATAAATAATTGAGAGATGGTTATTTAATTGATTTTGTTTACTGATCTGACTAATTTATTGGTGTCTAAGGAAAGCAACGGGAGGAGCCCCACCGATTAAACTTATTTGGTCAATTTAAAAAATTAAATCTTAAATATATTGCTTGACAGTTTAGTTAGCCTATGTCAATTAGATCAGTCATATGATGATTGATTAGATGAGATCTAAATCTAAACCTCTCCATAAATATTAAATCTAGAGATCTTCCACCATTGTAGATGTGCGGGCGTGCTACTGGTGTTGATTGTTTGTGGCTGGTCACAGTAGTTCAGTTGCACCAAAAATATGCAACCACTTTATTAGCAAAGAGTTGCTCCAGAGCAAGATTAGGTTGGACCCAATATCTATCAGGTGAGGGATCCAATGACGGCTTTGCACCTACTTATGAGCAGTAGATCGGATTTAACTAAAGAGTGTGGTCAATATGTGTCAAGTGAGATCATATGACTTAGAGATCAAATCGCTGTAACATATTTAGAGAAGCATTTGGACAAGAATTGTCTATGGATCACTATGCATGTTATCAATATCTACCAAGTGAGGTGCACGGCATTGATGGGACCAGAGCACCCACTAGAGATCCAGTTATTGCATTAGGATTTTTGCTTCCCACCCAGGGAGTGTAGGGATCCAAAAAAATAATGAGAGTTTTATTTTTTTTTAAGGTCTTTCGAGTAAATATAAAATTTAAAGTACAAAAATTCAACTTGGATCTCTACTTTGCAGTTGAACCATGTCAGCTTCAAATTTCTAGCTCGCATCTTGAATCCAATCGTTTGATCAAAACCAACTTTAAAGACTAGCTAAGAAATCTTATGATTATCTTGATTTTTGAAAAATTAGGATGTGTACTTGATTAGGACCTTTCAGTGTTACCAAACCATCCTAATGCTGAGCAAAGAACAGTATTTGACAAATGGATGAATGAAGACAGTTGGGTTAAGTGCTATGTGCTGACTTTCATGTCAAATGAGTTACAAAGCCAGCATGAGCATATGCCCACTGTCAGGGCTATGATCACTCACCTATAAGAGTTGTATGGTAAGCAGAGCCGCATAACACGTTTTAAAGTGTCTAAGAGACTCTTCAATATAAAGATGCACGAAGGGCAATCAGTCTTTGAATATTGTATGACAATGATCAAAGATGTTGAGGAGCTTGAGAAGCTCGGGCAAATATGCAAAAAGAATTATAGATGGATTTGATCCTTCAATCTCTTATAGTTTATATAATCAATTTATTATAAATTTTTATATGAACAAATTCAAATACATCATATCCGAATTGATCAACATGTTGGTCACTGCTGAAAAAATCTTAAAGAGTTCAAGGGATACTATTCTCACTGTGGAGCGAACTTCTTCATCCAAGAGAAAGTTTGGTTGGAAGAAGAAGAGTAAATCCATGAAAAAGCAAAATAAAGACAGTAAGCCAAAGAAGGACGTTCCAAAGAAGGCTGCAGCGAAAGAAAAATATTTCTATTGTGATGCTGAAGGCCATTGGAGGAGAAACTGTCCACTCTACTTAGAGAGTCTGAGATCAAGAAGGATGACACACCTTCAAAAGGTATGTCAAATATACTCATAATTAAATCTAACCTAATAGTTTCTTCTACTTCTAGTTGGATATTGGACTTTGGTTCTAGTGCTTATATATGTACTTTAATATAAGATCTAGTAGAAAGTAGGAGATTGAGGGAAGATGACATGATCCTTCAAATCGATAATGGAGCAAAAGTTACTGTAGAAGCCATTGGTACTTATCTTCTTCGATAACCATCAGAGTTTGATTAAATTTGAAAGACTATTATTTTATACCTGTAACTAGTCGAAATCTGATTTTCAAATCTATGCTAGCACCGGATGGTTTTGATTTCAATTTCAATAAAATTTTTGTTCTATTTATTTACAAAATATATTGGTTGCATGTGATCTTTTGATTGACATTTTATCATTTGTATGTTGATGCGAATGTGAATATAAACAAGCAAGTAGTATGTGCCAAAGGTCAAAAGAAATCCAAAGAAAAAATTAACCAAAAATACTTGTGGCATCATAGACTAGGCCATATTGGAGAAGATAGGATAAATAGATTGAAAAAAGATGGGATCGTTGATTTTTTTGATTCTGAGTCATACCCAGCTTGTGAATCTTATCTTCGAGAAAAAATGATCAAGTTATCCTTTGTAGGATATGGGAAAAGAGCTATTGAGCTACTTGCTCTGATACATATCGATGTGTATGGGCTATTTGATGTGCAGGTTTGGGATGGTTATAGCTATTTATTATCTTTACCAATGATCTGTCATGGTACGGATATACATTTCTAATGAGACACAAGTCTGAAACCTTTGAAAAGTTTAAAAAATTCAAAAATGAAGTAGAGAAATAAACAAATAAACCCATTAAGTTTTTGATTTGATCAAGGAGGTGAATATCTTAATCAAAAATTTTTAAAATATCTTAAAGACAATGGTATAATCTCTCAATAGACTTCTCCTGGAACACCTCAGCTCAACGAGGTATCCAAAAGGAAAATACTACTTTATTAGATATGGTCAGGTCTATGATGAGCTTTACTGATTTATCCTTATATCTTTAGGGATATGCCTTATTAACTACAATATACCTATTGAATAGGGTTCCATCAAAATTTATTCCTACCATACTATATGAGATATGGCACGGTAAGAAGCTGAGTCTAGATTATTTAAAGACTTAGGGATGTCCAACTTATGTCAGAAAATAGATGGCTGATAATTAGAGGATAGATTTGTCATAGCTCATTTTATAGGATATCCAAAAGAAATCATAGGATACTACTTTTATCTTCCACAAAATCATAATGTAATTGTGAGTCATCATGCCAAATTCTTAGAAAATCAATTTATCGAGGAAGGAGATAGTGGGAGATTAATTAAGCTTGAAGAGAAGATTTCTGAAGAGCAACGAGCTATAAATCCTCAAGAACCCATTATTCATGAGCCAGTAGTTGATGTTCCTCCACCACCTCACAGATCTAGTAGATTCTTTCGTCCTCCTAAAAGTACATGGGTATGCTTACAAAGAAAGTATAAGAAATATTTTTTATGAAAGATAAGGATCATGGAGATGATCTGAATACCTTTAATGAGGCGATGCTGACATTGATTTGAAAAATAGTTAAATACAATAAAGTCAAAAATTGACTCAATACACTCGAACCAAGTATGAACCTTAGTGGATTCACTTGAGGGTATAGTACCTATTGGGTATAAATAGATCTATAAAAAAAAATAGATGCTGATGATAAGGTAGAGATCTATAAAGCTAGACTTATGGCAAAAGCTTATAGTCAGCACGAAAATATTGACTATTAGAAAACTTTCTCATTTGTAGCCATGCTGAAATCCATCCATACTCTACTTGCTGTTATAGCTTATTATGATTATGAAATTTGGTAGATGGATTGAAAACTACTTTTCTGAATAAATATCTTGAGAAAGATATCTATATCAAGCAACTTTTGAGTTTCACATCCGATGATGGTGATCATATCGAGTCTGCAAGCTACAAAGATCCATATACAAATTAAAGCAAGCTTCTCGAAGTTAGAATTTTTATTTTGATGATGCAATTAAATCATTTGATTTCATCAAAAATGAGAAGGAATCCTATGTATACAAGAGGATCAGTGAGAGCACAATAACAATCCTCGTATTATATGTGGATTATATCCTCTTTATTGAGAATGATATTCCCATGCTGACTTCGATTAAAAGATGGTTGTTTAAGCAATTCTCATGAAAGATCTAGGGAAAGCATCCTATATTCTTGGAATAAAGATCTATAGGGATAGACCTAAGAAGATGCTAGATTTATCACAAAAACTATACATATATAGAAAAAGTGCTGAAGAGGTTCAGCATGAAAAACTCTAAAAAGAGACTTTTACCTCTTAGGTATGGTATTATCTTTTTAAGATGATGTGTCCGCCACATCTGAGAAAGTTCAGCATATGAGTAGGATTTCTTATGCTCGGCCATAGAGAGCTTCATGTATATCATGCTGTGTACTCGATCTGATATTGTTCTTACTGTAAATGTCACGAGTAGGTATCAGTCGAATCCAGACGAGAAGAAATGAATAGCTATAAAGAACATCCTTAAGTACTTGAGAAGAATTAAGAATTTATTTTTGATCTTTGGAGGAGGTCTGAATTAGAGTCGAGGGTTATACTGATTCAAACTTCATATCTAATCTGATGATAGAAAGTCTACATCAGGATATGTGTTCGTATGCAATAATGGCACAGTCAGCTGGAAGAGTTCCAAACAACCTATCATAATGGATTCGACCATAGATACTGAGTATGCCACCATTTCAGATCTGTAAAAAAGACTTCTAATTCAAAAAGTCATCATGAAGCTTGAGATAATGATATCGGATGCCATACCACTATATTGCGATAACAATGGAGCCATAGCACTTGCTAAGAAGTCGAGTTCTCATCAAAAATTCAAACACATCGAGCTGCGGTTCCATATTATACGTGATTATTCGAAAAAAATATATCGAAGTACGAAGAGTAGACATCGTGGATAATATGGCAGACCCATTGACAAAGCAATTAAGCCAGCCAAAGATTGAAACCCACTTTCAAAAGATGGAATTTAGATTAGTGGCCAATTGACTTTAATCTAAGTGAGAGATTGTTGGATGTATATTTCAAAAGCTAGTATGACTGACACATTATAATATCACTAGGATATAATTTTATACTTAAAATATTGATTTAATTAATAAATTATTAAGTTTATTTTCATTCAAGTATGATGTATTCTTGAATCGTCAATGAAATTAATACTTACGATATATATTCTTAAGGTGTTGAGAATTAGAGGTATGTATAAATAATTTTTAAATACTTTCAATCATAGTATCATCATGAAGATGGTGATCGATCCGAATAGATCGACACATAAATCACTTTTTTCAGGATAGATGGATCTCTGATTTATAATATAGAGACACTGAGTGATAGGTATGAATAGTTGTCAGAGAATAATTAGAATTGAGTGACCATACAAGAGATCATGAGGATTTCTACTCATTTGTCAGTGATCGTCTCGATACTGTAGTTGTGTGAGTAATTCTTTGATCTGTGATGGTACGATTGCTCATAGTAACACTGCTAGAGATTGACTGTCATATAAATATGACCTCATTGAGTCTTTATAGTAGATGTTGGCGATAGTTGATCCACTATAGAAGTAGAGTGCGCATCTAGATGGAATCTATCGATCTTGATAGAAAAAAAAATCTTATAAAATTTAAAGACTAAGTCTGTAAGTCTGTGGCTACACCAGTATGATTGATGGAAAAGAGTTTCCATGAGAATCATACTTGGACTTGAGCTAATCAAATCTATCATATGACTGATGATGAGGTTTGATAATTTATCCATGACGTGTCATCTAGTCGGGACACACGATAGAGGGACTGAATCATACAGAAACTACACCTTTAGATTTTTTTTGATTTTACTAGATTGCCACTACATACTGCTAGATGTCACTGATGGATTGTAGGAGCTAAAAGAATAATATCCTACAAGCCAATCGCATATGGAATGCAATAGGATATTTTTATAATTTATTTTTTAAACTCATATAAATTGATATTTTTATTAATAAAATAGATATTTTTGATTCATTATATACTATATCTTATTAATTTTAAGATTATGATGAACCCCATAGGTCTGGACAATGATTTTAGGACCGTGATGAGATCACGCTACTGAGACCTAATTCTTCGATAGCTCTGATCTAAAATATTTTAGTCATTGGTATATTATTTTGAAGATCAATGATATCGATAAGACTGGCATGTCCTATGTATGCTCAGAAATGAGGGTGGTTGATCTCATAACCACTTGTGTGGTGATACTAATACAAAAATATGGGTGCTCATTAGAGAATAAGTTTACTAAATTGACCTATGAAAGAATATCAGATGGAGTTTTACTTATATGTCAACTGATGTTTCTCTAGTGGAGTTGTGTAAGTGATCTTTAGATCTGAGGTCACTATGGTACCTTGTATATTTGGATTCATATTTTAGTTCACTACCTAACTTGATTCTCTGATTCCTGTGTGGGATATTCTGAATATGGTAAAGAGTACATAGAGATTGTGAGTGATCAATAAGGGATCAGTCACTCTTAATAAGGGAGTGAACATCCTATGTGATCTCATAGGTCAGTGATTCTGAAAGTCTTTGGCTAAAGCAGGATGATAATTAGAAAAGAGTTTCTAATGTATCATCAACTGAATCATCGCCTTCTGATCGAGATACATAATGTTAAGTGATTGGGTTTGACATATTTTCATGCCCATAGCTCATCTAAGATGTTATTTGACTGAAAAATTGAATCACATGGGAACTTGTACTGAAGGATATTTTGATAAATTTTTATCAAAATTTTAAATCTTTGGATAGTCATGACGTGTTGCTAGATATCAATCTTGGCTTGTGAATTTATCAAAATTAAAAGAGCTAATTCTGGAGTAAATTTGAAAGAGTCCAAGTTAATTGGGACTCTTCGGATGACCTAATCTTATAGATTAGGGTTATGTTGAAAGTCTTGATCCACTGCTAGCTAGATTTTGAACTCAATAGATCACACACTTTGAGATTTGGTCTTGATCTGATCTAATTAAAGCTTAATATAAATTCTATGGGTTAATTTGATATGCTAGCATATTGTATTAACCCAAGTTCTCAAATTGGTTTAGATCAAATTGTTTGAGCTAATCTAGACCAGTTAGTTTTGACCTAATGGAATTGGATTAATTTGAATTAGATTCTTATCTAACTTGAAAGAGTTTAAAGTGGAGAAAGAGTCCTTCACATCTACCTCATAGCAAAAAATAAATGCCGCCCACCTTAAATTGGC
The DNA here is from genome assembly GCF_000442705.2 of Elaeis guineensis. Classification (NCBI taxonomy): domain Eukaryota; kingdom Viridiplantae; phylum Streptophyta; class Magnoliopsida; order Arecales; family Arecaceae; genus Elaeis; species Elaeis guineensis. Next base: position 753,568 of record NC_026001.2, on the reverse strand, counting down.
GTAAGAAGTGGAGAGTCCTTCTTAATGAAGGCTCTTAACTATTATGCGTTATCTTAAATTCTTGATCAGTTTTCCTATGATTTGATGCCAAATTTAATTTAAATTTTTATGACATATAGAAGACTCAGAGTCCTTCTACTTCAAGTATCTAAATATCCAAAATTTACTTAGTGAATTTATTTGGTGCATGGGAAGTTGGAGCACCAAAGGTTGGCACCCCATGGTCTCATATGATGTCCCTTGGTCCCCTATTTATAGGGGACTTCCTAGATGGTTTCTTATGATGATTTTTGATTGAGATTAAGAGGAGGGATATGGTACATATGAAAAAAAATTGAAAAAATTTGAAGAAAAAAGAGTAAATTTTGAGGGGCAAAAATTGCTACTAAGGTGGTGAGATTTTTAGCAAGTGTTGCTTGAGTGCCCTAGGATTTGGTTTTTCATATGTTGGAGCTAAAAATCAAATCTTAGGTTATGTGACATCTGAAGAATATCTTCTTGGTGTCATTTTGGTGATGAGATCCAAAGCAACTGGGCTTTGATATGATTGTGACGTAAGTTCGAAGCTGGCAGTGTTCTTAAGAAGATAAGGCTGCGACAGCGCACCGGTTGACAAGGACTTTGGCCAACTTTCGTATGGATCACCGTTGGAGGACTTCTACCTTGGGGCTTGTAGAGAATACCAATGTGTCACTTTTTTATATTGATTAAAGTATAATTTTCTATCTCTTTACATACTTGAATTTGCTTTGATCGTGATCGACAAAGGATTCTAGTGTTTTGGGTTCGGCTCAATAGTTTTATTTGATAAGGCTATTGATTTGATTATTTTAAAAAAAATTTTAAAAATTATTTTTCACTATGTGGCCAGAACTTAATAGTGGTATCAGAGCCACCTTTGTCTGATTCGATCAAACAAGTTTAATAGTTTTGCATTGAATCATTCTTGTACATATCTTGCCAAAAAATTTTGCATTGATTTATAGCACCAATCTTTTAAACTCAAAAATTATTTTTAACTTTATATATACCATGATACATAATTTTAGTTATTAAATTATCAATTTATGATAATTTTAGAATTTGTATTATCATGGTTGTATGATGCTCAAATTGATGCATTGTTAAGGGTGCAAAGCATGCCTAATGTGATTAGGGTTTGCTATTTTTCTTCGATATGCTTGATATATGTTTTGATTTTCATTGTATCCTTATATGATTTTAGTATGTCATATGATTGCTATTTAGAATAGTTGAAGCATATCAAATTGCTTAATTTATATTGTACATTTTATATGGTTGTAGTTAGGATGTGCTGAGATCAGTTTAAAGTCCCTTGTAAAAAATTATATTAAGTTATAATATCAGGATTCATTTTATTAATCAAAAGTTGAATTCTTAAGATCAATTGGTGTCAAGAAAGTATCAAAGGTAATTTTTTAATTAGATCTATATGCTAGCCTGGCTAACTCTGTTGGTATTTAGAAAAGCTATGGAGAGCCTCCCACCTACTTATCTGGCCAATTTGATCTTGTTGATTTTCGAACTTAGATTGATTAGTGATGTAGACATTATAAGGGCCTTCTTCAAACTTGATCGATAGAGTATGTCAAGATCTTAGTGAGCTTGTTGTGCTATCCACAAGACTTACTATAGAAATTGACATGATGTTGATCAAGTGCATATTGATGCTTATGACATATTTGAATAGTGTTGCTTTGTTGTGCTATCCACAAGGCAGTATTGTTTAAGTATGACCATATGGATTGAAAAGTCAACTTAACTAGAACACTATAGTTTGTTGTGCTATCTACAAGACTATATGTGATCTAGAGTCAAAAAGAAAGATGTTGAGAATTGTAGAGGTACAATTAGTAAAGAGTTACTTATTCTTGAACTCATGAATGTTTGTTGTGCTATCCATAAGGTATTTGTAAGGAATAGAGATCTCAACCCCACTAAGAAATATTAGTTTATTTTCATACTTGAGGGCTATGAGTTTGATAAAATAGTGGAAGACACAATTAGATAAAGGTCCTAGTCTAATTGTGCATGTTATCATGAGTTATCTGCTTATATTATATTCTTATTATTGTAGATTAACTACCACATGGCATCCTCACTTTCACTTAGAGGTATCTTAGATGCAAACAAGTTGACTGGACTTAACTATGTTGATTGATTAAGGAACTTGAGAATTATTCTCACTCAGGAGAAAGTCTTCTACATTTTGGATACACCTGCTCCAGATTCTCTTGGAGAAGATACTTTCGAGGAGGATAGGACCGCATACAAGATGTGAAAAGATGACAGTGTGACTGTCAAATGTATCATGCTTACCTCAATGAGCAACAAGCTCTAGAGGCAGCATGAGGACATGGATATTCCCCCTATTCTCCTTAATCTTAAAGAGCTATATGGAGAACAAAGTCGGATTGCTCGATATGAAATATCGAAGCAAGTATTTCATGCCCGTATGACTGAAGGTTCTTTCATGCAAATGCATGTCCTAAAAATGATTGATTTGATCACTCATCTGGGATAATTAGATTTTGCCATGGATGGCGAACTGAGTCAGGATTTGATCCTGCAGTCTCTCTTTGACTCTTTTTCTCAGTTTGTCATTAATTATCACATGAATAAACTAAACATCAGCTTGCCAGAACTGTTGAACATGCTAAAAATAGCTGAGAGCCATTTCAAGGATGAAAAGATTCAGATTCTTTATGTCGATAAGATCAGCAAGAAGAAGACAAAGAAGGGTTCCAAGAAAAAACTGAACCCTAAGACTGGCATCTCCAAAAAAAAGATGAAGAAGGTCTCTGCCAAAGGTACTTGTTATCACTGTGACAAGGAGGGCCACTAGAAGAGAAATTGCAAGGAGTACCTTGCAATCGTGAAATCGACAAGCATTGCTACAGGTTTGTATATGATACAAACTAATTTATCATTAAATACTTTATTTTTATATTCTTAAAATTTGAATATCGCCTGTGATTCACACTTTTGCAAATCATTATAAGATCTATAGGAAATAAGAAATCTGAATAAAGATGACTTTGAGCTGTTCGACGCTAGTGGAGAGTCCATTCAGGCCAAAATCATAGGAATCAGAATTTTAAAGTTGCTTTTGGATAAAATTTTATAACTAAAGATCTATTATTATATTTTTGATATTGTTAGAAATATTATTTCTATACCATTACTATTGGAATAAGATTTTGAAATAATTACAAAGAATAATGGTTGTTCTATTTATTTTTTTAATAAATATTATGGAAGTACTTTTATTAATAATGATCTTATATTTTTTTTACTTAATGATAATGTGATTCATGTTGATAATATGAAGAAAAGAAAGATAGAGGATGTGAGTGTCACATATCTCTGACACTGCCGACGTAGCTATATAAATGAGTTAAGGATTAACAAGTTATATAAAGATAATTTTTTTGATCTTTATGATTATGAATCATATGAAACTTGTGAATCTTACCTCATAAAAAAAATGATCAAGACTCTATTTACTGGACATAAAGATCGGACGAGTAATATTTTGGATCTTGTACATACTGATATATGTGGTCCAATATCGACTCAAGTTAGAGGTGGATACTCTTACTTCATTATATTTACTGATGATAAGCTAAGGTTTGGATATGTGTATTTAATGAAATACAAATCTGAAGTCTTTGACAAATTTAAAGAGTATCAAAGAATGATGAAAAATAATTTGATAAAAATATTAAAACTCTTCGATCGGATCAAGGAGGAGAATACTTATCCAGTGAGTTTCTCGATTATTTGAAATAAAATAGAATATTCTCTCAATAGATACCTCCTTATACTCCATAATTAAATGAAATTGCAAAAAAAAAGAATCGCATCTTATTAGATATGATGCGGTCCATCATGTGTTTCATGGATCTTCCAATATTCTTTTGAGGATACGTCCTCGAGGCTGTAGCATATATTTTAAATAAAGTGCCTTCGAAATTTGTTTCTAGCACTCCTTATAAAATATGGAAAGAAAAAAGATCCAATCTTAAGCATCTTAAGATTTAAGGTTGTCTGGCTTATGTGAAAAATATTGATGGACATAAGCTGGATGCTAGATCAGAAAAATATAGGTTTATAGGTTATCCCAAGGAGAATATAGGATACTACTTCTATAACCTACTCAACAAAAGGTGTTTGTTGGTAGCATGCCATTTTCTTGGAGAAAGAGTTTATCCAAGAAGGAGGCAGTGGGAGGTCTGTTGAACTTGAGAAAGTTCAAAACCTACAATCCATCCAAGATTTATCAAATAGTTCTCAACTAGTTGTGCCCATTGTTGAGGCACAGCCACTACACACATCTTTTCTCCGAATGTCAAGTAGAGTGCGTAGTGTACCACTCAGGTATGGGTTTGTCATTGAAAATGACAATACAACCCACACATTGAGAATGATGATCCCATGATTTATTCAGAAGCTGTCATGAGTAGTGACTCTGACAAGTGACTCAACGTCATGAAATTCGAAATAAACTCCACGTATGCCAACCAAGTATGGACTTTGGTTGATGCACCTGAGGATGTGACCCCAATAGGCTACAAATGGATCTTCAAAAAGAAGATTGGAGCAAATGGCCAAGCAGAGACCTATAAGGCCAGGCTTGTGGTAAAAGGTTTCAGATAAAAATAAGGTATTGATTATGAAGAAATCTTTTTGTCGGTAGCCATGCTCAAGTCTATTCAGATAATGCTTGCTATTGCAGCATACCATGACTATGAGATCTGACAGATGGATGTCAAGACTGCCTTCCTCAATGAAAATCTTGAGAAAAAAGTCTATATAACTCAGCTAGAGGGATTTATCTCTAGTAGGAGAGCAAATCATGTATGCAAGCTGAATAGATCTATTTATGGATTGAAGCAAGCATCGAGAGCTGGAACATTTATTTTGATGAGACAATCAAATCATTTGGCTTTATCAAAGATGTGGATGAACCTTGCGTGTATAAGAAGACTAGTGGGAATGATATTATCTTCCTAGTCTTGTATGTGGACGATATATTGCTCATTGAGAATATATTTGGATATTGCAATCTGTCAAAACTTGGCTATCACAAAAGATTTCCATGAAAGACTTGAGTGAGGCATCCTATATACTTGCTATTAAGATATATAGGGATAGATCGAATAGGATGCTAGGTTGTCCCAGTCTATGTACATTGACCTTGTGTTGAAGATGTTCAATATGAAGGGAAGTAAAAGAGGTTACTTGCCTATAGGTCATGGCATACAACTCTCTAAAAAGATATCTCCTAAGACACCTGAAGAGAGAAATAGAATGAGTTCTATTCCTTATGCTTCGACTGTAGGATCAATAATGTATGCTATGTTATGTACCAGACCTGATGTTGCTTATGCCTTGGACATTGTAAGCAGATTCAGGTTGATCTCGGGAAGGATCATTGGAAAGCTATAAAAAATATACTCAAGTACTTGAGAAGGACTAAAGATATTTTTTTGATATATGGTGGATCTGATTTAAAACTGAAAGGTTATACCGATTTTAGTTGTCAATCTGATCTGCATGATAGTAAATCTATATCTAGATATGTGTTCATCTTGTATGGTAGTGCAGTAAGTTGGAAAAGTTTCAAACAACAAATGATTACTGACTCGATCACTGAGGCTGAGTATATTGCTGCAAGTGAGGCTGCTAAAGAGGTCGTTGGATGAAAAATTCATCACTGAGTTGAGTGTGGTTTCGAAGATTGAACAATCAGTGATCCTTTATTGTGATAATACTGGGATAGTTGCTCAAGCCAAAGAACCAAGATCTCACCATAAATTCAAGCACATCTTAAGATGGTTCTACCTCGTTCGGAAGATAGTTGAAAGATGCGATGTGATCGTAAAGTGAGTTGACACCAAGAACAATATAGCGGATCCGTTCACTAAGGCCTTGTCAATGCAGCAGTTTGACCGTCATCTTGATAGCATGGGTATCAAGTATAGGGGCGATTGACTTTAAGTGCAAGTGGGAGATTGAAAGAATAATGCCCTACAAGTCAATGACAAATGAGATGTGATAGGATGTTTTTATAATTTATCTTTCAAACTCATATAAATTGATATTTATTATTAATAAAATAATATTTTTAATTCATTATATGCAGCATCTTATTAATTTTAAGATTATAATGAACCCCATAAGTCTGGACAATGATTTTAGGACCGTGATGAGATCATGCCAATGAGATCTAATTCCTCGATAGTCCGGATCTAAAATATTTTTAGTCATTGGTACATTGAGTCAGAGATCAATGACACCGATAAGACTGCATGTCCTATGTATGCTCAGAAATGAGGATGGTTGATCTCACAACTACTTGTGTGGTGACACTAATATAAGGATATGGATGCTCATTAGAGAATGAGTTCACTGAATTGACCTACAAGAGAATATCAAATGAGTCTTATTTACATGTCAACTGATGTTTCTTAGTGAGAGTTGTGTAAGTGATCCTTAGACCTGAGGTCACCATGGTACCTTGTGTACTTGGATTCATGTTTTGGTTCCCTACCTAATTTGATTTTTGATCCTTGTGTGAGGTGTTCTAAATATGATGAAGAGTGCATGAGATTATGAGTGATCAATAAGGGATTAGTCACTCCTAATAAGGGGAGCGAACATTCTATGTGATCTCATAGGTCAGTGATTCTGGAAGTTTTTGACCAAAGCAGAATGATAATAAGAAAAAAATTTTAATATATCATCAACTGAATCATCACCTTCTGATCGAGATACATAATATTAAGTGATTGGGTTTGACATATTTTCATCCCTACAACTCATCTAAAATATTGTTTGACTGAAGGATTGAATTACACGAGAACTTACCACTGAAGGATATTTTGATAATTTTTCACTAAAATTTTAAATTTTTCGGATAGTTATGACACATTACTAGACGTCAATCTTAACTTATGGATTCATTAAAATTAAAAAATTTTAATTTTGGAGTCAATTTGAAAGAGTCCAAGTTGATTGGGACTCTTCGGATGATTTAATCTTATCGGATTAGGATTACGTCGAAAGTCTTGATCCACTGCTGGCTAGATTTGAATTCAATGGGTCACACACTTTGAGATTTAACTTTGATCTGATCTAATTAGAGTTTAATATAAATTCTATTGGTTAATTTGATATGCTAGTATATTGTATTAACCCAAGTTCCCAAATTGGTTTAAATCAAATTGTTTGAGCTAATTTAGACCAGTTGACTTTGACCTAATGGAATTGGGTCAATTTAGATTGGATCTTTATCCAACTTAAAAGAGTTTCAAGTGGAGAAAGAATCCTCCATGTCCACCAAAAGTCACAGCAAAAAATAAATGCCTCCCACCTTAAATTGGCATGAGAAGTGGAGAGTCCTTCTTAATGAAGGCTCTTAACTATTATGCGTTATCTTAAATTCCTGATCAGTTCTCCTATGATTTGATGTCAAATTTAATTTAAATTTTTATGAAATGTAGAAGACTTAGAGTCCTTCTATTCTAAGTATCTAAATCATCAAAAATTTACTTGGTGAATTTATTTGGTGCATGGGAAATTGGAGTGCCAAAGGTTGGTGCCCCATGGTCTCATGTGATGTCCTTGGTCCCTATTTATAAAGGACACCCCAGATGGTTTTTTATGGTTATTTTTGGTTGAGACTAAGAGAGGAGATGTGGTAAACATAAAAAAAAATCTAAAAAAAAATTAGAAAAAAAAGAGAGAATTTTGAGTGGAAAAAGTTGCTACTTGGGTAGTGAGATTTTCAGCAAGTGTTGCTTGAGTGCCTAGGATTTGATTTTTTATATGTTGGAGCCAAAAATTAAATTCTAAGTTGTATGACATTTGAAGAGTATCTTCTTGATATCATTCTGGTGGTGAGATCGAAAGTAACTGGGCTTTGGTGCGATCGTGATCTAAGTTCGAAGTCGGTAGTGTTCTTAAGAAGACAAGACTGCGACAGCACACCGATTGGGAAGGACTTTGGCCAACTTCTGTGTGGATCACTGTTGGAGAACTTCTACCTTGGGATCTTATGGAGAACATCAATGTACCACTTTTTTGTATTGGTTAAAGTATAATTTTCTATCTCTTTGCATGCTTGAATTTGCTTTGATCGTGATCGGCAAAGTGATTCTTGGGTTTTGGATTTGGCTCGATAGTTTTATTTAATAAGGCTATTGATTTGCTTGTTTTAAAATTTTTAAAAATTAGTTTCTACTGCATAGTCAAAATTAATAGGAGCTCACTAGGATTGTTCAAGATTGACAATCCTTAATGAGTTAGAGTGAAATTATTTCGATCTATTGAAAAGAGTTTTAATAATACTATGATAGAGATCATAGTATATCTCACTACTATTGGATTTAGTGAGATATACCATGATCTCTATCATAGTATTATTAAATTTTTTCAATGGGTTAGAATGATTTCATTCTAACTCATTAAGGATCGTCAATCTAAACAATCTTAATGAGCTCTTACAATCCATCAGTGACACCTAACAGTATGTAGTGACAATCCAGCAGAACTGAAAAAGAATCTGAAGGTATAGTTTTATATGATTCAATCCTTCTATCATGATTTCTGACTAGATTGCAGATCAAGAATAAATCATCAAATCTCATTATCAGTCATATGATAGATTCAATTAGCTCAAGTTTAATTGTGATTCTCATAGAAACTCTTTTCTATCAATCACACTTGCTGTGGTCACAGACTTACAGACTTAGCCTATCAAATTTTATAGGATTATTTTTTTTTATTAAGATCGATAGTTTCTATCTAGATGCGCATCCTGCTCCTATAGTGGACCAACTGTCTCAACATCTACTATAAAAATTCAAAGAGATCATGTTTATGTGTACTCAAACTCTAACAGCCTCACTGTGAACAACGATGCCATCGTAGGTCAAAGGATCATTCACATAATTATAGCATCGAGACAATCACTGATGATTGAATAAAAATTCATGTAATCTCTTGTATGGTCACACTCGATATTAGTTGTTCTCTAACAACTATCCACACTTATCGCTCATATCTCTAAACTGTAGACTAAAGACTCATCTATCCTAAAGGAAGTGATCTATTCACTGATCTATCTGGATTGATCACCGTCCTCATGATGATACTATGACTGAAAGTAATTTATATATGCCTCTAATTCTTAACATCTTGAGAATATATATCATAAGTATTAATTCCATGGATAATTAAAGATACATCATACTTGAATAAAAATAAAACTTATCCTTTTATTGATCAAATTAATTTTTTAAGTATAAAATTATGTCCTAGAGTTATTATAATATATCAGCCATATTGATTTCTAGAACATACATCCAACATCCCTGATTTTCTAGTAGATAGAAGACCATGCTATCCCCCTATCACTGCCTCCTCAGTGGGAGAACCAATGAAAAATCACACCACTCCAATATCAAACCATATCCACAAGCTCTACTCTTTTGTTGAACGAACAAATAAAATACAGAAGAAGTTTACCAAACAGAAGCAGAAAAGAGATCAAATCTTTCTCGGCATAACCACTGCAACAGTAAAACAAAGATAAAAATGTTGCAATCTCTCTAGATCACTCAAAGATCTTAAATCTCAATTACAAGAACACTGATGCAAATACATTAAGTTCTCCTCAGATCTCGTGGGTTCCATTCATACACAAAACCTAACATCCATTACACCAAACAGACAAATGAAAAACCATATAAAATAAATTCAGAGATAAAAGAGGTCATACCCTAAAACCCCACCATTAGAGGAAGCTTCAAAGATTTTTGTCCTCTCTATAGAAATCTTAAAGAGCGAGAGACAACGTAGAGCAGAATTCTAAGCTCTTTTGTATATAAATATTTGACTGAAAAATTTAAAAAAATAAATTGGACTACATTTAGATTAGTTAATAGATAGATTAGAATGAGAGAGAGAGAAATGGAGTGGATCTAGGAGAACAACCATGGTCACAGGTGGGACAACAGAGATCAAGGGGCCGACCTTTGGACTGCTTTCAAATTTTTACCAAGTCCGCTCAAAAGATGCTTTCAAGTAAATACTGTGGACATGAAAGATGGAAGTAAATATATGTGTATATGTGACAGATGGAGGCTTCTCAATGGAGAAGCCTCCATTTTAATATATATACTGGCTTAGAACCTCGTGCAATGCATAGAATGTGATTATTTTTTTTTGAAATAATATTTATATAAATTAAAAATTCAACATAACATAAAAACTATCATAGATGATATCATATATTTCAATAGAAATATAAAGTTAGATTATTTAAATAATATGATAGTAAGAAGTAACATAATCATTTTTATCTTTTATTGATAGAGAAATCATTTCTTGAGTCAATATTTTCAACATCACTTATTTCGAAATCTCATTATTAAGCAGAGCACGACCACCTATTTGCATCCCACGCATATTTTTTTTTCATAGTCATATCAATATTAAAATTTTATCCTTATCTACTTCAATCTGTAAAAAAAATAATTATCAATTATTAAAATAAAATATATAAATATAATCATCCATATGTAAAAGAATAAAAATACATCACTCCCAATAGATTTTTTTTTGCCTTCTGATTCATTGCATACATCATTCGAAACTATTTTAAGAATAGTATAGCTTAGTCCTTCTTTGAAATTATATTATCAACTTTAATTTGAAATATATAATTTTTTTTATAATTTTTTTTTTTTAAATAATAATAGAATCATCATCTTTCTGCACAAAGAGAAATACATAACTCGATATCATCAAGTAATTTATTGGATGAATAAAATATAAAATATATATGGTATATATCTTATCCATGCATAATTCTTTCACTGATTTGCTTATTAATTGTTGAGCAATTTTATCGAAAAGAAAAACGATACAAATCTAGTATAATCCTCCATATCAAATTGTAATTGGTAGCTAAAGAACAAAAAAAATGGAACCAAATTAAAATTTATTATAACTAATAATAAAAATTATAATGGACATGAATAAAAGATGTGAAATTAAAATATCTAATATAAATTTTTTTTCATGATCTAAAGTATATATTTATCTTTTATCGATAAATTCTAAATGTCAAATACAAAACAAACCTTGACATTGGATATTTAAGCTATATATTACATTGATTACACCAGAATCTAATATCAGTGTATTTTATTTTTTTTGACAAACTTGGCAAGCTGTATAGCACCATTCATATCTTATTTCGATATCATTAATTAAAGGCTTACAATTAAAAATAGTCTCCTATAAATCAAATAATTCAACATTTAATTACAATATATATCTTCAAATATAAATATCAACTTTAAGAAATTTATATTATATATAAATAAAGTTTTAATATTATATGATTTCAATCACCTATCTATGACAATCCCACTAGATAGATTTTTTCTTGAATTATCATCCTTCTAATAGCCAATGGATCAATAGAAAAAGTTTGTGATTGGCTTTGGAATATAATCTCTTGAACATCATTTATGCATGATAAATTTTTGTTGAAAAAAATTATCAAATTTAGTTAGTAGTTTGTCATATGTAAAGTAATTTAACAGTAAGCTAATGCATAAGTAAACATTACTTATAATTAAAACTTTTCACTTGAGATATATCCAAGTTGATATAAATTTTTGTTGCACTCATAGAAGAAAGATAATATTCACCTATGATATAAATATCTTATTAAGAATAAAAATTTTAATATCATATTTTTTGAATATCTTAAAATGTTTTAACCATTATTGATATTATAATTAGAGTTGGATGAGCGAAACTTTACAAAATTTTAGCTTTATTTATGTAATCAGTAGTATTACCCTCAAGAGTTATCTTTATCCTCAGTCTATTAAAGATAAATAATATATTATTAAATAAATTATATACTATATGTTAAATAAAATACATACTTATTGGGGTAAGTCAATCGATCCCTGACTCAAGTCAACCGACCTCCCAACTTCAACTCAACAATGATCGATCGATCGAACATACAACTCCGACTCTACATCAGCTGACTGAACAAATCATACCGACTCTACATCGATTAATCAATCGATAGTCGGTCATTATCAATCGACAGCATACGACTTGGCAACCTCCGATCTATGACTGTCGACATACCAGAATTACTTACCGATGGTCATTTGGATATTCTACCGATATATCAATACTACCGACATATAGTCGGTCAATCTGCTGAACATACTGTAACTGTTATGAATGGTTATTACTACGTGTCATGATAATTAGTGAAAGTTAATGACCCACTAACTCTATAATTATGGCTTAATAATTTAGCACTATAAAAAGTGGGACCACGTGCTCGACGGTTACATTAGAATCATCTATAAAAGGAGAGTAAGTGAGCAATAGTGATAAATCATTTTTGAGCCAGTGCTCTGCTACTCTCGACATTCAAATCTACTATTCACCAATTCTCTCTCTGACTTAGGCATCGAGGATCTCCATCGGATACAACTTTGATCTGTAAGGACGTTATTTTGCAGGTACTCATCACCGACGACAGACGACAGGGAGTTAGCCATAATAGATTGACGCACCAGGTAGGAGGTGAGAGATTCACAATCAACCATATCGAAAATAAGAGTCCAGCACTCGACTGGATCGACGAGGTATTCTTCCTGCCAGAAAGATGCTCTTCCCCCACCTTCAGTAGCAGAGCTTAGTTTCTCGTATTCTGTATTCACTACAGACACTCAGATCGCTATACTCGTACAACAAATGAACATTTTGATGGAGGCAGTCAAAAGCCTTCAACAGCAGTAAATCAAGCAGCAACAAAGCCACTGACAGAGCAATCGGTGTCACAGTCGGTGCCATCCAGGCACAACTACCGTCCTCAGTGGCGATCACCTTCTTCCTCCTCAGAACGACTGTCTCGACATTCCCATCGAGACGAACAACCACGCTCTCAGCACTCTCGCTGTGCCACCCACCATTCATAGCATTCGCCCTCTCCTTCCCGTGCACACAGTATTAGGAAAGAGAAACGATCGTGGATACCTTCTGTCTCTCCTTTGAACTCGTCGGGGGATTCCACCCCTAGAGTTTTTCAGCAACGACGGCTGGACGACTATGAACATAAATTTCAAAAAATTGATCGTCAGCTAGTCCAACTTCAGATGGGAGGTCGAAAGCCTTCCAATGACTATGACTTCCACACCGCCTAGCCTCTCTCTCGACATATTCTCGATGAATCGATTCTTTCTCGATTCAAGATACCGCAGGTGGAGTCATACGACGGCTCTACCGACCCCATCGACCACTTAGAGAGCTATAAAGCTCTCATGATGATCTAGGAGGCAACCGATGCCCTCTTATGCATTGGCTTCCTGATAACTCTTTGAAAGACTGCTCGAGCCTGATACTCTGAGCTCCAGTCAGGAAGCATCAATTTTTTTGAGTAGTTCGAACATTCCTTCATGGCCCACTTCAGCACAAGCCGAAGGCCATCACGAACATCCGACAGTCTCTTCTCGATCAAGCAAGGTGAGACAGAGATATTGAGAGACTTCGTGGTCCACTTCAACACGACCACATTTGAGGTCAGGGACCTCAACAAAGACATGGCTATCTCAGCCATGAAAAGGGTCTGAGGAGATTCAGATTTACTTACTCTCTTGACAAAATTCTTTCTCAAACCTATGCTAAATTTCTAGAGTACACGTACAAGTACATTCGCACAGATGAAGCTACTTCTGACCGACGCCAAACAAGTAGAAAAGATCAGAAGAAGAAACAAAAGAAAAATGAAGCTCCGATCGAATCAAGTAGATCGACTGTTAATAAACGAGCTTCACCCCGATGACAGGATCCAAAGCTGAATTATGGCAGGTATGACTCCTATATTTTTCTCTTTGCTCCCCATGCGTAGATTTTTATTAAGATCGAAGAAGTAGAATATCTACAGCACCCTCCATCGATGAAGGTGCCCTCGAGGAACCGTGATTGGAGGAAGTACTGTCGGTTCCATCGTGATCACAATCACGATACCGAATAATGCATCTAGCTCAGAGATGAGATAGAAATCTTGATTCGACAAGACTACCTTAAAAAGTATCGAAGGGATTAGCCGACTCAACCTCTTGCCGACCGACGACCTCAACCGCAAACTGAGAAGGCTATCAATAATCAGCCGACTGCAGGGATGATCAACATGATCTCCTGGTGACTAAACGAGAGGGCAACTTTCGAAGAAGAGTCAGCGAAGAGGCGATGACTCAATAATGTAATAATTTTTTCGAAAGAGGATGTTCGGAGAATTCAAACTTTCCACGATGATGCTGTTGTTGTTTCGGTGACAATAGCTAATTATGTGTATGTATGTATGTATGTATGTATATATACATATATATATACATATATATATACATACATATATATATACATACATACATATATATACATATATATATATACATACATATATACATACACACACACACACACACACACACACACACACACACACATATATATATATATATATATATATATATATATAATGTATATAATAGGGGCAGACTTGAGTAAGATCGATCAGATTTGGGCTCAGATTCAGTCAGATCAAAACTGAACAATGGGGGTCCTATATCGATGATCCAAACCATTGGATGTGATCTACTACTAAAAATTATATAATTCAAAATTCTTAGTCTATGCATCAAGTGATCAAAAAATATATCTAATTTAATTTTATTTAAACTGTCCAATTTTTGACTACTTAATGTATAAGCTGGGGATCTCCAAATCATATGATTTTTTATGTGTAAGCAGTTTTGAGATACTAGATCACATCCAATAACTTGGATTATTGATGTAAGATCTCTATTATATAATTTTGATCTGACTAAATCTAAATCCAAATTTGATCGACTTGATTCTAGTCTGACTTTATATATATATATATATAATATATATAATATAATATAGTATAATATTAGAATAGATTGCACCTCACTTTCTCTAGCTTCCTCTAGCTTCATTGACGTGCCAAGGCTCACATGTTGCTATGCTAGGGTTAATTTATGAAGGTGAAAGTCATTATACTAGTTGTTGAAGCAACTGGTTTCTAAATCGCAAGGTGATTTTGCAACTGGTGAGAAATCTTCATGGCTAGCTTGTTGAAGGTAGGCTCTTCTATTTCAACTTCTGTGATATGGAAATAGTTTTTAGGGCCCATTTATCACTTGTCTGTCTTGTAATCTACTTATCTCTTAGTTAATTGGACAATCTTTTACATTTATTGCATGTGTGTCGAGGGATAATTAAACATCTAATTTGAATCACAATATAAAAGTTACAACCTTGTAGCTCTATCTATACATCATTCTTGTTTATATGCAACCTAATAAGCTCATATTGTAGGAGTGGGTACATGATTAAATTAAAAGAATGGTGGATGATAAATCTCCTACCATGAAAGATTGTTTTTGAGTAGGACTGATAATGAGGGTTTAAACATAAATCTTTCACAAGCAACTAACAAGTTGGCTTGAGGTTGCTCATGGGATGCCGAATATATAAACAGGGTGAAGATAGTTGAGGGTTAAGAGGTTGATAGTTTATAATGGAGGTTTTCTTATTTGGAGGGATAAAATAAATGATGGATGGTGATATCGTTCGGATTCACCATCTCTAAAATCTCATGTGAAAGCTCAGCTTGTCAACTAGACAATGACAAATATTGCATGAAATCAATGATCAATTATACCTTTGAATAATTAACGCAGTCGATTACAGCTCGGCACAATCTCATTGCACATGAAATGAAATATTGCAACCACTTTGATCAACGAATAAGTGAAGAGCTCAACAAGTCATTCATGAAATTTGAATAGCACACTCTCATATTTCAATCTCTTTTTTGTCTCTTTTGCTTCCTCTTAAAACTATACCTGACTTAAGTATCAGAGATTCTCTAGTTGGATACATTCCCATGATCTCCTAATTATTTTCTTTGATTGTAGATTAGCTCCCATCATACGATGCTCCTTTAATCCAACCAAGTAGAGCAATCTCATTTGTCAACTCATTCATCTATTAGGTTGAGTTTTGAGCAACTGGAGGTATGAATAAAGATGGCTTAGCTATTGGATGTTGGCATGACTTTGAATTGGGCAATGATGTATAGAATATTAGAAATGAACTAAAAAGTAATTGCATAGCTTATGGGTCATGGTTATATTTCGCAACAATTTTAAATAGACTTACTAGAAATGATTGTTGAAACAAGACTATCCAACTTTGAGTGGTTAGAATGAGGATTATCGATGGTTAGCATATAATCTAAATTGCTATGTTACCTGAGTGTGAGTCTAGGATTGATGTCATTGCATACATATGTATATAACTAGTTAGATGGCATGCAAGTTAGGTGCACGAGAGCTCCAATATGGCTACGTAGGAGTAGAAACTTGCGCGAACATGGGATACTAGGGGGTTTGCGACGGCTTATTATTGTGGCTTAGGAGGATGCTGGTGGGGAACGGTTACCGTTGGTTCCCTCCCTCCCTACCGCTTCAAAATTTGAATTTATAAAGCAGGTGCGCTAACGCCAAGGTCCTTGGGTGGTCATCCCGCCCAGTAGCCAACCCCCGCCGTGCCCACGACGATTATTCCAGTAGGAGGCTTCCGCATGACACGGGGTGACATGTCGTCCCATTTCTACTGCGCTGGCCACCCGGTTGGCCACCCGGAATTCAACGCGCTCGGTCGAGTCAGACCCGCTCGCCCGCCAACCTTTTTTTTTTTTTTTTTTTTTCTTTTTTGTCAAAATAAAACATAATCAAGCCCACTGCCGACCATCATGGCCGCAGCGGCTCTAGTCTATTAGTCTAAAGCATTCTGCACGCATACGGAAAGCGGGCATGTAACATAATATTTTCATTTCTTAATAGAAAAATAGAGAAAAGAAAGAAAGAAAGAAAGTAAAAAAAAAAAAAAAGCCGGGGGAGCGACTCGAGTCACCCGAGTGGAGAAGCCAGGCCCGGGTGGAACACGAGTCGGGCGATGCTGCTATCATGGCGGTAACG
Source organism: Elaeis guineensis (assembly GCF_000442705.2). Classification (NCBI taxonomy): domain Eukaryota; kingdom Viridiplantae; phylum Streptophyta; class Magnoliopsida; order Arecales; family Arecaceae; genus Elaeis; species Elaeis guineensis. Next base: position 736,427 of record NC_026001.2, on the reverse strand, counting down.
TTCCCATCCTCGCACTCCGAGTCGGCTTATGCGGAGGAGTGTGCACCCCCGCCCTCTCCCCTATTTCATCGACCTAGGGCTAGGGCAACACGATCCAGGCAGGCGCTCTCCCCTCTCCGTCCGTTCTCTCCTCTCCCATCGCACCTAATCGCCTCGCCTCCTCGCTCTCTATTCTGTCGCTCTGGATAAGGGGTGGAGAAAGAAGAGACTCTTGGAGACCGCGGCTCTGGATCATCGGCGCCCAATCGGATACGTCTCTCTCTCGTTCCTTTGTTCGTTCGTTCCCACGAGGAAATCGTATCGCAAAATCGTAACTTTTTAGGGTTTTTTCTGTTTTCTTTTGGGATCTGCTGTTCCGTTCCCATCTATCCCGTCCCAGGGTTTTTTTTATCTCTTTGACGGATTCGAAGCCTTCCTCCCCTCCCCCTCTTGTATGAAATCCGAGGAGGATGCATCCCATTCTTAAGGCAAAGGGATCGCTTTCTAGGGTTTCGTTGCTCACGCTGTAAGAAATCGGAGAGGATTAGGTCTGATAGCCGAGGGAGCATGGAGAGTAGCATTGGTGAAGAGAGGGCGGATCGGGGATCTGAAGAGGCCACGACGAGAGATAACGATGCGCTGGTCGGTAGTTATGTGGGCAAGGATGTATCTGGAGCCAGGAGGGTCCTCCTGGGGAAGGTTTCATCCTACGACGGCGGCGGAAGAACGTACAGCGTCGTGTTCGAGGATGGGCATCGCGAAGATTTGGATCATCAGCAGGTCTGGAAGATCCTCGTGGTCGATGACGGGGGATCGAATATGAGGCTACGCCGCAGGAAGAGGAAGCTGGACCAGTTGACCTTCTCGGACACCGGAGACTTGATGCGGCCGAACACGAGGTCTAGGAAGAATGCATCGGATGTCTCTGATGGAGCTGATACCCCTTCGGTTAGCAGGTTAGACTCTGACCTCTCTGAGGATGCCGACTCTTCCAGCGATTCCTGTGACTATGCCCGTGCTCGGGCCTCTGTGTCATTCCAGGAAATCCGGATGCTGCCTCTGCCCCCATCCTCTGGGGATATTGCTGTTCCCAAGGAAGCGATCGGTTATTTATTCTCCGTGTACAATTTCTTAAGATCGTTCAGCGTCCAATTGTTTTTGAGTCCCTTTGGACTTGATGATTTTGTGGGATCGCTCAACTGCAATGTTCAGAATTCATTAATGGATGCCATCCATGTATCTCTCATGCGGGCTCTGAGGCGACATCTTCAAATGCTTTCGTCTGAGGGCTTGGAGCTAGCCTTAAAATGCTTAAGGTGAGTATGCGCTTCCTTTCTCCTTATTTGTGATTGACTACTCGCTAATCAAATTTCTAGTGGCTTGGAGTTTGGAGGTTAAAGGATTTTTGTTCTTTTTCTTTTCCACATTTTCCACAGACATCAAGATTGGACTTTGCTCGATGCATTAACTTGGCCAGTTTTCTTAATGGAGTACCTCTACATAATGGGATACATGAAAGGCCTTGGTGGGAAGGGATTTGGTACTGCCCTTTCAGAAAGAGAATGTTACGAGCTTCCTGTGGCTGTGAAACTCAAAATTCTGCAAATATTGTGTGATGATGTCATAGATTCAGCAGAGCTAAGAACGGAACTAGAAACACGTGAAAATGTGGAAGAAGAGATAGAATATGGCATAGGTGTCAGCATTGCTCCAGATAGCAGGCCAAGGAGGGTGCATCCCAGATATTCCAAGACTTCAGCTTGCAAGAGTATAGAAGCTTTGCAAAAGTCTGTCGAACCAAGCATACAAATTCCAAGCTCTAAAGTTAAAGCAGAACCATATTCAGATGTATCAGATGCTGCTCCGGATGGAAATAATGATGAATGCAGGCTTTGTGGAATGGATGGGACTTTGATTTGCTGTGACGGGTGCCCCTCAGCATACCATTCAAGATGCATAGGGCTGAGCAAAGCATTTCTACCTGAAGGGGCGTGGTACTGTCCAGAGTGCATAATTGACAAGCTTGGCCCTACAACTTCCAGAATAGGAAGGGGAGTAAGAGGAGCCGAGATCTTTGGCATCGACATGCATGGGCGGATGTTTCTGGGAACCTGCAATTATTTGCTCGTGTAAGGCTTTTCTTTTGTCAGCTAGAGTTTCCTGTCCTGATAATTTCATTAATTTGCATATCCTTATTAAATTTCGTCAATGTTGCCACAGCTATATTGGCCTTTTTATGTTGCTTGTAAGAAAAAGAGATGTGGCATCACAATAATTGGACCTAGTGCTCTGATCTTCTCCACCATTATTGCATGTCTTTTCATCTTCCTATTGGATAGCTCCTTTACGCTTTTGAGTCCATAACTTCAAGTACTATTCCTTATTCTGTTCATCACACATAAATACCTTATGATGTAGCCTTTTTCTGCCACCTATATGCTTTCTGTTGGCATGTGTATATGCATTTTTATGTGATATTCGAATTCTTATTATCTGTGTTTGCTTTATAGATCCGGTTAAACATTTTTGCTAATTGCTGTCTTGAAGTTGTATTTCAGCAATCTAATAGTTCATGTTTTCATTGTGTGAATGAGTGCTGCAGGTCTGGGACATCATTAGATTCAGAGCCATTTTCTAGATACTACAATCAGTGTGATGTCACCAAGGTCCTAAATGTGATTTGTTCAACAGAAGAAAATGCATCATTGTATGCTGATATCTGTGAGGGCATATTAAAATATTGGGAGTTCCCACCATCCAGTTTGCATGGAAAAAATGAATCCATCAGTAATCCACTGACTGACAAGGAACCTATAACATGTCACTTTCCACTGTCCATGAGTTCAGTTAACAAACCTGTTAATTTCATTAGTAATGCAGAAGGAGAGAACACTGGTATCCAAAAAACAGATAGCAATGCAGACAGTAAGGCAAGTTTAAGTCGGAAGAATGACTGCAATGATGCTAGGATCCATGGCTCTGCATTGGACTTGGTGGAGCAGCCGAACTTTCCAGTGGCACCAACATATGATTTAGAAAATGCTGAAGTGTCCGCTGAGAAGACACTAGTTACTTCTGATAAAGCATTGGTACCTCCAAAAGATAAACAATTTACTTCTGGAAATGCTCCTTTGGCAGTCCAGAATGTTTTCCCACTTATTCAAACAAAGACCACTAAGGAATGTGGTAATGGATCTGTTCTAACTGCCATGTCTTACTCAAACCAACCAATTTCTGCTGAAAGATCAACATTGCAATACAGGAATTGTGCTTCAGTAAATGAGAATGGAATATGCAGGGAAGATGCAGGTTGCTCTGTTTATCCAACAAAGAATGATTCTCTGAGCATGTCTTATGAAAGCAAATATGGGAGTCAAAGTAATGGTGAGAAATTCAGAATCCTAAGTGACAGGAGCTCAAGTAATTTAGCTTTCTTCAAGGCCCAGGGTTATGTGAACCAGTATATTCAAGGTGATGTTGCTGCATCAGCAGCTGCTAGTCTGGCTGTTCTCACATCTGAAGAGAGTAAAGATCTCGAATCTCATGCTTCTTCTAACCCTAGGAAAACGGTGGCTGCAAACATTGCTTTGCAAATAAAGGCATTTTCTGGAGTGACCATTCATTTTCTGTGGCCGAATCCGGAGAAGAAGCTCATGGAGGTTCCAAGAGAAAGGTGTGGTTGGTGCATTGCATGCAAAGGTGCAAGTACAAATAAAAAGGGGTGCTTGCTAAATTTAGCTGCCACCAATGCCATTAAAGGATCTGCAAGAAATATTAGTGGGCTTCGTCCAATTAAGCATGATGACAGCCACTTTCCTATAATTGCTGCACATATTGCAAACATGGAGGAGAGTTTGCGTGGTCTAGTAGCTGGTCAATTCTCTGATGCAGAGTATAACCAATGGTGGCGTAAACAACTACGAGAGGCTTCCAGCTGCCGGGTCCTAAAATTCTTATTACTTGAGGTTGGTATTCTTTTTTTATTACTGATTGTGATTACTTGGTTTGGCTGACCCGTTCGAGCTGAACCTGCATGGCTGTTTTTGTTTGGAAGATGCTTCTAATCTCTGTTCCTTTGTTTCAACATCATGACTATATCTTAGTGCTATTGACTTGTGAGTTAATTAGCTGAAGTACACAAAGTATGCAGGTTAATTAAGGCTATTTGCTGTTTATTTCATCTGCCTGCTACTGACCCCTTCTAAATTTGAATAATATTTGATTTGTTGTTTTCGTCATCAATTGTAGACATAGATGCTCAATCCATAATTATCATTAGATGCATTTCCATATACTTATCCTTTGTATCTAAACACTTCCCATCTGAAAAATGCTTCATGGTTGACACATTTGGATAGCCTGCTCAATAGGTTTTTGTTAAATTGATAAATGATAAAAATTGTATAGATGGAAAAAAAAGAACTTGCAATTACCAAAAAAAGAATTTACTGGAAAGTGATTTGAAATGGCATAAGTATTTCTTTTGCACGAAATAAGATATTAAAAAAGTCTCCTGAAATTGGAGTTGCATGCCTTTTCAATGGTTTCTCTTGCACTAGAAATGCATATTACGTTCTCTCTCCTTTTTTAAGCATTGTTTCTCATTCCCTACGATGGAACGTTATGTTCCTCTTGTTTCCAACTTGCTTTGTACCATATCTCATAACCAATCCTTCATGATAGTTCAAATTATCACCATGATGCTTCAGGTATGACTTACAGTGCACAACCTTTGCTTGGTGACTTTCCCCCAATATACTGATCATATTGCATCTTGAATTTCCAATATATGATGAACAAATATTTATCTTAAATAAAATGATTGGAATATTTCTCTTAAACTGACTGTTTATTTGTGATGATTTCTTCCTTTAAAACTAGCGAATTAGATTATGAAAAGGGTTGATGGATGTTAATTCACATGGTGATGAATTGCTATCTTTTACGGTCTCTTTGGTTGCTTACTTGATTCTATTGAACAGTGCAAAATATGCTCTTCCCATGCTTGTTGTAGTTCCATTTAGTTTGATACAAGTGCTCTAATTGTTGATATGGTGTTTGGTTGGAGGAAACTGCGACTGTTGGAAGGAAAGCATACTAACGGGGCTTCAGGTCATGGTTTGAAAATGATCTGAATAAGACAATTAATGTGTATTGCAGTATAAATATACTATATTAAAAAGTGAGACATCAATTTAGATGTATCCTAGCAATATTTCTTTTGCCATTTTTTGTTTTTTAAAATACCTAGGGTGTGTCAAACAATATATCTTTTGTAATATTTTACTTATTTAAATTTTTATTGATGTATAATATTGCTCTCCCCTAAAACACATAATAAACCACCCATGTTAGCTATTTCATGAATTCGAATTAAATTTAATGAAGAGATCTTTGTAACAGATATTTTTCATTCTTAAGAAAATCAGACTTCAAGTGAAATTCAAAATACATGTTTCTCATGCTCATCTGTCTCTCATATAATTATGTGGACAACATACTTCTTCCTGAAAATCCCATACTCTAAATGGTATCCATTCAGAATGTATTTTATGCACATATCCTCATGCATCATAAAATACCGTAACTTATTAATTAGATTGTATTTTAAATACAGTTCTTTAACAATTTTAATATTTCCCTTCCTAATAAAAATCAGACTAAATTTTTTCCTGTATTGATCTGAGTCACTTTCTTTCGTTCTTTAATGGTCACGTCACCATCCTTTTGGTTGGAAAAAAAATGTCACATCCACTCACAAGCTTGCCTATCACAAACTACGGAGTGCATCTAACATTTTTCTTTTCGTTTATTAACTGAACATTCTTGTAGCTTGATTTTTTGATTCCCTCTTTTTCATACTCATTCAACCCATCTCATGACCCTCTTTGTTTGTATATATTTTAGTTAGCCTACCACACTTTCCATATAAAAATGCCTGTGCTGCTTTGCATGTGTTTGATTTCCCCCATTATGCACTAACATGGCAGGGGAATAGATCATGCCACATAGATACATGATTAAGTGCTGCTTACCCCTTGCAAATGCTGCAAACTAAACATGTGTTGGCTCTAGCAATTGACACGTGTATGTTAAAGTCTAATAAACTAATGGACTATTGGTAGCCTATAATTTGGGGATACTCATCGCTGATTGGGGGCATTTCATTTTAAAATAAGTGCAATATATGGGGGTGGCATCTAGATGGTGCCAGCTCGATAGTATCTAAATGAGGGACTAGAAGTAATTTATGTGCACCGCTTGAACATTGACTGCCCAGTTAGTGCATGAAGGATGGCATAGACTTCTGTGCATGAACCTCCAAATAGTATTTTTTTCTTTTAAATCCTTGAACCTTGCATTTCCATTTTAAAATTTATTTGTAATGCTTAAAATCCAGTCTTTTTACAAATTTGTGTGATTGGATAGTCTCATATATTTATACCGGGAGGCATCAAATGAGCATACATAAAGCTGACCCCAAATAGTTGGGATAAAGCTTGATGGCTTTTATACCCATGAACATTTAACTTCCGTTGCAGAAAAAGTTTGTTTGTTGTTTTAGTATGGAGGATTTGCTCTTGGGAATGCTGAGATGGAATCACAGGCCTCTAATCATGGAAGATTAGCTCCAATCAAAAGGTGTTTTAGACCAGCAAAAACTCTAGTTAAAGAAACAAAGCACAGAGAGAAGGCATGATTCAGTTGAGACTTTTTTCCTTTACTGGATACTTGCAGAGAGAGAGAGAGAGAGAGAGAGAGCCATCATGCAGATGGAACTAAAGCTATGGAAAGTGCACAGTATCTAGGAACAAACAAAACCAAAGCGCCAAGTGTTGGCTACTATGTTTTGCACTTATAATGCCCAGAGACAGCAACTTAGTGCAAGGGTGCATATTAAGGCCTTACAAGATTTTGCCTCAGAGAGGGCTCAATGAAGTTAACATTATACTACAAAAGATATAAACTAATAACTTCCATCACAGTTTAAACTTTATATCTGACAAGTTTGTAAGATGCCTAGATATTTGAACTTGCCTAAACCAGCAGCTATTTCTTGTCTTATGTTTAACTCACTTATGTGCCTTATGAATCAAGAAAGGAGTAAAATTTAGATGAAAAAACAGGATATACTAAAAATAAAATATAAAGCTTGAGCATCTCAGAAGCATTGTGTAATTTTATTTAAAACATTCAAAGCCAATCATCATTGATTGTACTTCTATTTGGTTTTAAGTTTTTAAATTGGAAATTGCAATATACCATCGCAGATTCACCCAAACCTTATATTTGCTGCAGCTTGTCTGTTGTGTCTTCGATGTCTTTGCATTGGTAATTTTTTTTTCACTTGCTGAGTAGTCTCAGTGATGCATGATCCATGTTGCTTATCAAAGATAAATGGACGAAAGATGGTGATGCTTTGAAAGTAATACATATTGTTCTGCTCATGTTTCCTCAAAAAAAGGGGTCATGTACAAAACAAGGAAAATTATGAATGGTTGGAAGTGTGTTTTCTTGTTCCTTTTTAACTATTGATATACCACATTGATAATGTTTTTATGGCTGTGCAATGGCTATTGCCTCTAGACTTTTGTGAGCCAGTGTAACATTGTAAGGGACCACTGTGTAGTTGGAAAAATATTCAAAAACCATAACTTTGAGTCATCTTCTGCTGTGTACTATTGGTTATCATTAATAGCTATTACGGCATATGATGGCTTGTGACTGTAAACTGTGGTGTTGTGTAAACTATATGAAGTTCGTCATTCTGTGCGAACTAATTGTACCAGTGGGTAGTGTGAAAAAGGGATGGCAACTTAGCATTATAATATCACCTAATGGAAACTGATTCTGACTTATTTTGGCAGCTTGAAAAGAGTATTCGTGGGATTGCTTTTTCTGGAAGCTGGTTTAAGCTGGTGGATGATCGGTCAGCTGAGTTATCTGCAGCATTGGCTGGTATATCTCGCATTGGATCAAATCAAAGACGTGGGCCTGCTGGGAGGCGGAATAAGCGACACTCCTTTGCATCTGAATCTGCACTGCTGTCTTCTGATGATAGCTGGAAGGATGTGCAATGGTGGCGAGGAGGAAAGCTTTTGAATGTTGTTTTCCAGAAGGCATCTCTTCTGAGTGCACTAGTCAGGAAAGCTGCTCGTCAGGGTAATGTTGCCCTAGAGTTTTTTATGTCTCATGTTTCCTGCTAATTTCAGATATAAAGCTGATGATTGCGGATATATCTCTTTCATGCCAGGTGGTATTAGAAGGATATCTGGTATTTCTTATCCTGAAAGTTCTGAGCTTCCTAGAAGAAACCGGCACTCTGCTTGGAGAGCTTCTGTAGAAATGAGTAAGAATGCATCTCAGCTTGCTCTTCAGGTTAGTTCTCTGTCCAATTATTATGCCAAATATAAATTGTCATTCCTCTGGGATTATTGCAGTAATCCTTTCCTAACAAAATTTGTGTGCCAATCAGGTCAGGTATCTAGATGCTCATATAAGGTGGAAGGACCTTGTTCGTCCGGAGCAAATCCTTTTGGATGGGAAAAGTTCAGATGTTGATGGTGCTGTTTTTAGGAATGCAATCATATGCAATAAAAGGATTGTTGAAAATAAGATAACATATGCAGTTACATTTTCCAATCAGAAGCATCTCCCCTTGCGTGTAACAAAAAATATTTTAGAAACAGAGAATATCCAGGATGAGAATGGCACGTTGTGGTTCTCTGAAAATCATATTCCGCTTTACTTAATAAAGGAATTTGAAGAGAGAGTTGCTGTCAAACCCTCACCTTGTTCAACGTGTTAAACTCACATTATTTGCTGAAGCTTCAGAAAAGACAACCAGAAACACGTCGCAGAGATATTTTCTTATATCTCTTGCACAAGGGGGAGAAACCCAGTAAGTGTTCATGCGCATCATGTAAACGTGATGTTCTTCTAAGGTAATTTGTTGTTTGATAACGTTCATGACTTTGTGAATCGAGTTAAATAGGTAGTTGCAATATTTTTTCCCCTTGCTAACTGCTATTTTGCTATTGCATTTCTTTCCTGTTTTTAATGTCATTTAGGGATTCTGTCAGATGCAGTTCTTGTCAAGGTATGATCATGCTGAGCCTCTTATGCCATTTCCATCTCTTATATTTTCATTTTAAGAACTGAGAGTGGGTGATTCAAAACTGGGATCAGATTAAAACCTTGTTTCCCCTTACCTTCAGGTAATTGCCACACATATTGCTCAATATCTTCAGTTGCTGACAAGATTGCTGATCCAGGATCTAATTTTACATGCAAATTATGTTATCATACTAAATATGCTACACTCAATGTAAGTCGAAAGGAGATTCTGGACAACCACTTGGCTTCTCAAAAGCAAAATCCTTTAGCGGCAGGTCCCAAAATCATGCCTCAGGTTGGGCTTCATCACACTGCACAATCTGTTGGTGCAGTGGAAGCTCATCCAGGAATGAGGCCTTTAGCTTCTGGTTCTAACTCAGAACGCAAAGCTAAACGTAGTGGAACATGGCAGTCATTTGGTCTTATATGGAAGCGGAAGAAGGGTGATGAGTCTGGCCAGGATTTCAGGGCTAAAAATATTATTCTCAAAAGCAAGGAGGGCATGAATCCTTCAAGAAAACCGATTTGTTGCCTCTGCAATGGTTCTTACCGTTCAGATCTGATGTATGTCTGCTGTGAGAAATGCCAAAGTAAGCCTATAACCAATACGTAAGTTTACTGCTTTTTGTCTTTGGAAATATCTCCATCAGTTGTCTTTTGCTATTTGCAGATTGGTATCATGCAGATGCTTTGCAACTTGAGGAAGCCCAAATTTTTAATTTGTTAGGATTCAAGTGCAACAAGTGCCGGAGGAAAGGCTCACCAAAGTGTCCTTATGTGGATCCAGGTTACAAGAAGCCAGAACCTGAACCATTGAATAACAGAAATTCAAACACGTGGACTGCATCTAATCTCCCTAAAATAGCACATTTGACTACCCTGGATTCACTCTCAGGAGAAGAAGATTTGGTTGCTGTGGATGATGATCCCCTGCTTCATTCTTTTGGAAGAGTGGAGCCAATTGTGGAGCAAACACTGGAAACTGAAATCCAACTGAATAGATCTGGATCATTATCCCGAAGCCAGGAGAAGTTGTCTGTCAGAAGGCCTCAAGCAAGGCATGGAGCTAATGATGGGTTTTGTGCACCACCAAATGCCAACCCAATTGCACAATGTATTCTAAGAGCCAGTGTGTAGGAAGAAACAATGCACCATGTAGAACAGCTAGAAATGAATTATCTGCGACCTACGAAGCAAACTTCTTGAGTGCTTCTGATAAAGAATCATCCCCTTTTATCGGATGTGATTTTTCGAAAGGTAGTGATTATGGAGATGTGGCTTTTGACAGCACTGACATTAATTACCAATGGCATGACCCAGAAGGTGGGAACTTTGAGGATATGGAATTTGAACCACAGACATACTTCTCATTCACGGAGCTGTTGGCATCCGACGATGGGGAGTTGGATGATCAATATCATATGCCTATAGATGCGTCAGAGTATGGGTGCCCCACCAGTCATTTTGATGAATTTGGAACTGCTTATGAGGAAGCATCTCCTTGCAACTTATCAGCAGCACATGAAGTGAGGTCTGCGAATGCCTACTTCACTGCCTGTGAGACTGCATTTGATGGTGTGGAGTGTCAAAAGTGCAAGCTCAACCAGCCATCTCCGGATCTCACATGTGACATCTGTGGGCTGCAGATACATTCACATTGTTCTCCTTGGGTTGAGAGCGAGGATCCTTCCGGAGATGCCAATTGGAGATGTGGTGGTTGCCGGGAATGGAGGTAGTCTAACATCTTCAGTTTTCGTGGTTCAAGTTTTACGAATGCAGTTTCCGTTGATCTGGCCAGTATGTGAATCCAGGATAATTGAGGGAGCCAAGTTGGATCCATGCAGAGTCTTGATAAAGGCAAGCCCTTCAGAGTGCGGTCTGGGCTGTATGGGGTAGGGAAGGGAAGCAGCTGGGTTGCTCGTTGTTATTTTTCCAATCGGTGGCACCCTGCTGTGAATTGGCTCATGGAATGACCTAGCTTATGATCATTTTGAATCTCCATGTTTCTGATGTTCAGCTGTGAGCACCGGTCGATTGTTTTTAACCATGGAATTAGTTTAGAGTGATGCTGGCAACGTAAGCAATCAACTGTTAGATATTGTTGAACTGTATATAAGAGGGTGAAGGTTAATCACCATATTCAGAGGCATTCGAACTTTGATAGAATCAATTGACATACTTGGTTTTGGTTTATCCGTATCCTGAGTTCCAAGTAACTGTTGCTTTGCTAGCAACTTAAATGTAGTGGCTAACAACAATAACAACAGCAGCAGCAACTTATCCATATGCAAACGAGTCTAGAAGTGTTGGGTATGTAGGCTGCCTTGTCACCCGCTGAGGGACCACCAGCTCCTCATGGGAGCTGAGAGAATTGGTGCCACCTCTTGAGTGGCTGGGGTATATGGGTAGCGGATCTAAACTGCTGTGCAGCAGAAAACGAAATTCTTTTACGGCACTTCAACATTACGTTTTGTGCCTGTCTGTAATGAGCTTCCATGGAGGTTGATGAGCTTTTTATGTGACTGATTAGCGTCCTATATTGTATGTTTTCTGAATGATGAAATATAGATCGAGTAATTTAGTCTGCTTCTGAATTAGAAAACTTCCATGGAACCAGCGTGCCATGAAGATCACTAAAAATTCAAAATTACTCATGATCGGCCTCCAAAAAAGCCTGTTCTGTTGTTTGAGTTTCTTGGTTCTATGCAAGGGCACATAATCCAATAGGGATTGAACACACAGGTACACACACCTACACAGGTCCATCTTTTGTGCCGGTAGAGATTTCTTTCAATCTCTTAATAAAAGAGTTTTCGAAGCCCTCCCTCCATATTGCCGCTGAAGCTTGGGCCCCTTTAATTTTTTTCTTTTTTCTGATTTTTGAAAGTAACATTGGCAGCTACCGTCAACTTATTATTATTATTTTTTTGGATTTATTCCTCTAGCTCACCAACTTCAGTTATGCATCTATAGGCTTTTTCCCTGGTTGCTTTTCTGTACTGTGTGCTGTCTTGTTGCTTCAAAACCTTCTTATGCAGCAGGAATTTTCTTCGTGGAGCAATGTAGAAAGATATTGCTGCAGTAGCCATAAAAAGCGTATTATCTCAGTCAATTAATTTGCAATTTGACATCGACCAAGAATTTTGTATATTTTATGTAAGAAGAGATGATTATTTTCCAAAACTGCTGGTAATATTTTTAATTAGTGGTAATTGCGGAGTTTCTGGGTTTTGATTGCATCTAACCTCCCCAGTAAGATGGTGGAGTAGTGGTTTTTTATATTGCTTGCCGGTGCAACGGTAATACTCGAAAGGTTTTTAAGTTCTGCATGTCTGTGCTGTGCTGGCCTGGGATTGGCACAGTGCGTGCCCTGCTGTTTCAGTGCTTGGCATCTGCTGGCATGCAGCCATACCACGTGTTTATTCAGGCGTTGGCACGGTTTGTGGTGCTCCACACTGACTGCGCGAACCAGTACTTCAATCTTTTGCAATATTTTCTTCACTTACTTCTATGCTGAAATGCTTTATTAATTTTAAGTGGCCGTTTCTCTTGTTTTTTGAAAGCTCTCATTTATCTGGCTATATCCATCTGCTATGGTAAACTTGCAAACAAAAGCACCGCCCATAAATATGTTTCTACTAGTTGTGCTAGATTGGCGTTTTGCTGTTGAGTGGCATTTCCTCTTGCCGACAATGTTCCATCCCTACTTGATGTGCTTTCTATAGTTTATGCTGTATTTTTAGCAGAAGGAAAAGGCAGCATCCTTATCCAATATGCTAGTGGCGATCCTATTGAGAGAAGGTGGAAAGGCGATAAATGTACATATGGACATGCTTTGTCAATTATATATAATGAAACAGCTGTTTCTCTAATATCCTTTCAGAAACTGTTCTCTGTCCTTATTTAAGACAAACAGTACTGAAGTTGCAAAATGAGGCATTTATGCTTCGTATATTGCTTTTGGAGATCTTAACCTGGTGTGATTATAGAATGTTAACTTATATCGAGAGATTGGATTTATGCTGGTAATAGACTTCCCTTTTTCACTGTTACCTCTGGCTGCAGCATTAGCTCCAACTGTTAATTAGCCCAATTTCATTTGCAGGGGCTTGTCCTCAAGAAGTGAGAGCTAGGGTGCTTGAATACGCTGCGACGACAGAGGTAATCTTGCTTCCTAAATTTTGAAATCCAGCCAATAGACATGCAATTTGCAATTGAGGGTGTTTACTTACCACATAACCTAAACTTTACGGTCATGATGAACAATTAAATGTGGTGATGCTGAGCTTTAGATCTCAAGAATCTTTCCTTATATGCAATGTACCACTCTTCTACTTTGAGAGGAATCACAGACAAAGGAGATGGCATAAATGTAAGGCTAAAGATCTCAAAATGAACATGTCTTTAGCTGCAGAATTGCACAAGAGAAAACAGGCCAGCAATTCAGCTTAGCGATGGCTAGAAGAGCCAGCAGGGGTGAGTCTAGCCAAAAAACGGGCCATGCTGTCACTTGGATGTGAGTAAGGTCCCGTTCTCGAGTAACGTAAACCATGCTGATGATTTAGGGTGTGCGAGGGGAGGGAACGACATGTTCTATTGAAGGAGATCCGGATTAACGTCCGCCGTTTTTGTACAAAATTTTATATCGGTACCATTCTATTATAATATCTATATACGGTTCGATATAGTATGAGATGACATACTAAATATCGATATAATATTAAATATTATATCAGTACGAGACAGATACCGTATGGTATGACTACTGAATGGTTCAATCTGATGCGGCATTGCTCGGCTCTGATGCTGGTGGGCAACCTGATGAAAAGCAGATTTCTCGGCGGACAATTTCAGCTGTTGAGGACAGCATGGTTCCTGATCACCCGATCAGCCAGGTATGTAATTGGTAGCCTGTTCGTTAGATTGAAGGCAAAAATTTGGTTCATTCGGTCGCCTTTCAATTCACGATTGCTATTTTGGATCCAAGTAGGATATGTTGAGATTTATGAGCTAAAAGATTTGTGTCACAGATTCTGGTTCGCAGATGAGAAGCGCGAAAAGGCCATGCGCGCATGTATTGGCCCAATTTTTGAGAGATGAAGGGACGTTGGTCATCAAATCAACTGTTTCCTTTGAACCGGACGTGTAAATTGCGTTGCTAATAAATCATGGTTGATTGAAGATCAACTTGGGTTGACAACTGAAACTTTTAAACGGTAGACGGTTGACGGCTAAAATGCTCTCATCTAACAATTCTGTATGTCGAAACCCATCAGTCAGGATCAGGAGCACTGCTTTACAATGCTGTACATGCCTCAGTCGAATTACTATAATTAAGCTCTTCACTGCACGAAACTTGTTTATCTTGTTCAATGCTCGTAAAGTGATCCAATGGTCTATATAGCAAACAAATTAAGATCAGAAGTATAGAGGAAATTCAGAGCAACCCCGTTATTAAAAACGAAAAGGCAATTAGGAGCAAAAAGGGAATAATCCATATACTTTTTAATATAATATAAGAGCGCCTTGTCTTCATTAACCCAAATTCACGCCATGTCAACTGTCCTTTATGCTGCAAATCAGCATGATTAATCAATTGTATAGAGACATATAGATAGAACCTTTTCTCCTTTTTGTTATTTTATTATTTTTTTACAAAGTATTTACTTATTATTTGGTACATGATTAAATATTTGGACGGATGAAAATGCAACTACAACCTGAAGCCAGGACTAATTTTGGAAGGGCTAGGGTGTATGTCCACTCAACTGACTTACTTTACATTCTTATCAATACTTTTATACATTAGTTAGTATATATTTTTTATTATTAATATGTTTTAGTATTTGATGTGGTATGGTTATAGTCTGTCTATCACCGTGGTAAGAGCTTCAAAAAAATTTAACTTTGAAAATTGAATTTATTTGAATTCCCACCTCTCAATCATGATAGATCTGTACTCTCTCTTTCATATAAACAGATCCAAAGGGATCCTAGAGAACGAACTCCTCAAAAGAAAAAACTTCTATAATTCAAGACTCTCATAATGAGAGGCTTTCAAGTCCTCATCTATCATTTTACTCTTTTTTCTTATAGGTCGGAAGTATTGTGGATCTGTACTTCGGCCTCGACTGTAACATCCTCGGCTCTAGTCAATCTATGGGAGATAGATACCTGTCGGACTATGGGTATACGATAGACATGAACGTTGCCGGACAACCCATTGAGTCAGCAGCGGTTCCTGATTCCTCGGTTTGTACTCAATTTATCTCGACCTTGGATGATCTATTTTAGCTTGTCCTCGGCCGATCTATTCTAGATCATCTGAGGTCAACACACGCTCTACAGTCTCTAGGACCTTGGCCTTGGACGACCTATTTTAGCTCTCCCTCGGTCGATTTATTCTAAATCATCTGAGATCAACACACGCTCCACAGTCTTTAGGACCTCGGATTTGGATGATCTATCTTGCAGCTGAGCTATGCTTTCCACCGACAGATCCGCCTCTCTCTCTCTCTCCTAAATTAAAAAAATTTAGATAGAGTGAATTCCTTCGCAATCGAATCTCTCGTGAAAAGAAAAATATCTTATCTGAATCAATCTACTTGATAAATCCGAAAAATTATCAAGATTTTGAGATGAATATGACTCCAACTCCTCCCCTATAAATAAAGGGGCTCCAGAATCCTAAAAGTAAGTTCTCGACTCCTTACTCTCTTCTTCTCAATATTCTCCATCTCCTAAATTGAGCATCGAAGGATCTTCACCAGAGAACACCTCGATGAGGACTTCTTACAGGTATTCGGGTGGAGCTCTTGCAGTAGTCTCTTTTTCAGCCATCACCACCTCGACAACCAATCTCAGACGGGGAGATCAGGAGTAACACTTGGCGCTAGAGGAAGGGCCTCGACTTATTTCAAGGTTCTATTTCAAGAGGAGAGAGCTCACCACCAGCTACCATAAAGACATGAAGGGGTGCATCGAATGCCTCGCAACAGTCCAAGGTAGGAGGCCAACAATGCCCCACTGACTAACGCACCACCACCATCGATTCAGGAGAACCCCCCACCAGCAGCACCGACAGTCTCTTAGGACCAATATAACAGCCTTGTCCAACAAGTGCAGGCTCTATCAGCCATGGTGAGGGAGATGCAGCAGAACATAGGGCCTCATCCCATCATGGAGAATCCACAACCGACTAGAGGAAGATCGTCAGACCAACCTCCCTGCAACCCAAGGGTAGGAGTCAGCCATCTTAGCCACCCTGACAGCCCACCATGGCACAAAAGGCGATCACCCACTCTGATCTCGAGGAGGGACTCAGCATCGGGCCATCTCTCCCATCATCACCTTCCAACCCAAGAAGATGATCTGGAAAGGAGGCTCCAGGAGATGCAACATAGATCGACACATTGCAAGCCCCACAGTGATCGGATGATGATCTGGATTTCAATGCTGATCCACCATTCACCCAGAGGATTATGAATGAGCTCCTGCCACCTCAGTTCAAGATGTCCCAGATGGAGCCGTATGACAGGACTGCCGACCCAGTGGACCATCTGAAAAACTTCAGATCCTTCATACTTTTACAAGGGGCCAATGATGTGACTCTCTGTCGAGCTTTTCTTCTATCCTAAGGAAGGCTGCTCGCCACTGGTAATCGAATTTGCAACCGAACACTGTGGACTCCTTCCATTAGTTAAGTCGGCTATTCATAGCACACTTTATCAGCAGCCACCGGCAGCATCGCAACTCAAATTTCTTGATCAGCATAAAATAGCAGGAGAACGAGCCACTTCAAGATTACATTAACCGTTTCAATGCTGCAACCTTGGAAGTTTGAAATCTGGATCAGTCTATGGCGATAACCGCACTAAAGGCTGGACTTCTTCAAAATAACTTTTTTTCTTGCTTAACCTAAATTACCCAAAGAACTTTGTCGAAATGCTGGAGCAGGCAGAGAGGTATGTTCATGTCGAGAAGGCTTGGGATTGGCAAGGAGAAAATCTCAGAGGCAGATCACAGCTGAATACTGGGCAAGAGAAGAAAAAAGACCATTGACAAGTGCAGCATTGATGTACGGAGCAAAGGCCTTGTCGCTCTTAGATCCCACTTTAAGGAAATCGACTTAGATCCCCAGTAGCACCATGCTGATCTAGAACTTCTCCATGGAGATTCCACTACTTCACTCCACTGAACACTTCCTGAGCTTAGATATTAATAGAGATAGAACGTCAAGAAGAGCTCCCTCGATCAAAGAGGATGGTCGCTCTGGTGTGAGTGACGAATTCGAGAAAGTATTACAGGTACCATCAGGATCACTGATATGATACGGAGGAATGTTGGCAGCTCAGGGAGGAAATAGAAGCGCTCATCTGACGTGGATGTCTTCGGTGCTACGTTGATGAACGGCAGATCTTGACAAACCCATGTGGTGAGCCTCCTCGACAAGAAGATTTCCATAGAGATCAACCAATAGTAGGGGAGATCCGTATGATCTCTAGGGGGTAGGTCGACCATGAGACCTCTAAACTGAGCCAACTTGAAAAAAAAGTCGAAGAAGAGGAAGATCGGCGATGAAATCATCTTCTTTGAAGCTGACCTAAAAGAAATAAAATATCCACATGATGATCCTATAGTTGTGTCTTTAAATATTTTCAATTACGATGTATACCAAGTCCTAGTTGATAATGAAAGTTCAGTTGATGTTTTATTTTACGATGTATTTGTTTGTATGAACTTAAATTTTGAGGTATTGGTGAAGAGGAACACACCTCTGATTGGGTTTTTGGATAGCATGGTCCCTGTAGAAGGAACTATCTCTCTTACTATGATAGTTGGACAAGCTCCAAGACAGGCTGTTGTAGAAATAAAGTACTCATAGTAAAGAGCCCTTCGATGTACAATGTCATTTTAGGTCGGCCAGGACTGAATATTCTCTGAGCTATAGTGTCGACCTACCATTTGACGATGAAATTCTCTACTCCTTATGGGATTGATGAGCTTCAAAAAAAATCAACAACTTGCAAGGGAATGTTACATGGTGACCTTACGTGGGGCGTCATCCATGGAACAACCAACAGATGAGCTTGATGTATGGGACAAGCTAACTGAACAAAGAGACCATCTGCTGGAAGATCTTATCCCTTTGTCGGTTGATGAGGACCCAAACAAAGTGGTTAAGATCAGCTCAAATCTGTGTGAATAGGGTCGTCGGCACCTTACCTCTTTTTTACAGACCAATACAGATGTATTTGCTTGGTCAACTTCTGATATGCCTAGCATCGATCCTGAGATCATATTTCATTGGCTCAATGTGGATCCGAAGCACCATCCGATCAGATAAAAGAAGCACAGCTTTGCTCCCGAGCGATAAAAAGTCATACAAGAAGAGGTCGACAAGCTTTTGAAAGTGGGGTTCATTCGAGAAGTCTACTATCTGAAATGGTTAGCTAATGTCATTCTGATCAAGAAGGCTAACGGAAAGTGTTGCACATGCATCGACTCTACCGACCTCAACAAAATATATCCCAAGGATAGCTACTCTCTACCTTGTAATGATCAGTTGGTGGACGCGACTTCGGGGCATCAACTATCATCATTCATGGATACATTCTCCGGATATAACCAGATTCGAATAGCCCCTGAAGATGAGGAGAAGACCTCTTTTGTTACTAATCAGGGTCTTTTCTACTACAGGGTCATACCGTTCGGCCTAAAGAATATAGATGCGACTTACCAACGGCTCGTCAACAAGATCTTCAAGGAGTAGATTGATAAGAACATGAAAGTATATGTGGATGATATGCTTGTTAAAAGTAGAGCCACCAAGCACCACATTATCGATCTTGAGGAAACATTCGCCATGCTACGATGCTTTCAGATAAAGCTCAACCCTAGTAAATGCATGTTCGGCATCACCTTTAGCAAATTCCTAGGTTTCATAGTGTTGCAATGGGGGATCGAAGTGAACCCAGAAAAGATTCAAGCTCTCCAAAAAATGAAACCTCCGAGGATGATCAAAGAAGCACAGCACCTAACTGGGAGAATCGCAACTCTGAACAGATTTCTCTCAAGGTCGATCGAAAAGAGTCTCTCTTTCTTCAAAGCTCTTAAATAGCCGAAGAACTTACAATGGTTGGATGAGTGTCAGACCATATTTGATGAGATAAAAAGATACCTCGGCTCACCTCTCCTCCTAAGCCAACCAAAGCCTGGAGAAGTATTGTACTCATGCTTGGCAATTTCATCCTTGGCAGTCAATTTGGTCCTCATCCTACAAGAGGCGAAGGTGTAGAAGTCAGTTTATTATATCAGCTGAGTTCTTTATGATGTTGAGATCAAATATACTCGAAAAGGTTTACGCTCTTATGATATCATCCAAGAAGCTATGCTCGTATTTTCAAGCACATACAATTGCCGTCCTTACCAACCAACCCATCAAATTCGTACTTTACCGACCTGATACTTCGGGATGGCTGGCTAAGTGGACCATTGAGTTAGAAAAAATTGATATTAAATATCTACCAAGGCCTTTCATTAAAGCTCAAGCATTAGTCGATTTTATCTTAGAATGCACTATCCCGGATGAGAAACAGAATGATGGGAAGGCAGCTCCGATGATCGATGAATGTTGAGTTCTTCACGTAGATGATTCTTCAAATACCACAGGCTTAGAAGTTAGATTGATTTTAATCAATCCAGATGGAGTTATCGCAGAGTACGCACTGTGATTCAAATTTTCTGCCTCCAATAATGAAGCTGAATATGAGGTACTAGTGATCGATCTAAGAATAATGAAAGAACTGAAAGTTCGATACCTCAGAGTTCACAGTGATTCTTAACTCATCGTCAGTCAAGTTCAAGGAGAATACGACGCACGAAAGTCGAACATGATAAAATATTTATAAAAGGTTAAGGATCTTGCCTCCAACTTCACCACCATAAACATCCAACAAATATCGAGATCAAAAAATATACGGATTGATCTTTTATCAAAGCTAGCGATGCTCGGTACAGCCGACCTAAAAAGAAGCTCATACCTTGTGACCTTTGAGAAGCCGAGCATTGAAGAATCTCCTGTGATGCAGATGAATTTTGAGTCGAGCTGGATAGATCCGATCTTTCAATACATATAAGATGGAGTGCTACCAGTCGATCGAGATGAAGCCAAAAGGCTCGGCACCTTGCCCCTCAATACCTCATCTATGATAGGAGATTATATAAAAGGTCCTTCACCTTGCCTTTTCTCCAATGTCTCCACCCCTCAGAAGCAAAATATGCCCTACAAAAAATTCATGAAGAAATTTGTGGCAATCACTTGGGGGGCAAGGTGCTTGCCCACAAGGTGCTATGATAGGGATACTTCTAGCCGACCATGCAGAAGGATGCTGCCGACTTAATGAGCAAATATGACCAATGCTAGAGGATCTCAAACATTCAATATCGATCTTCCACCCCTCTAGCTTTGATCACCATGCTGTGGCTCTTCGCCTAATGGAGGATGGATATCCTCAGATCTTTCACCATTGCGGCTGCACAGAAGAAGTTTCTGTTCGTCGCAATCGATTATTTTATCAAATGGATAGAGGCGGAGGCATTGGCAACCATCACTGAGGTCAAAGTCCGTGACTTCATGTAGAAGTCAATTATCTACCAATTCGGCTTGCCCCGAATGATCATCACCAACAACGGGTGCCAGTTTGATAATCCGAAGTTCATAGAGTTTTGTAATGAGCTCGACATCTTCCACAGGTTGACTTCAGTGGCTCATCCTCAGAGTAATGGTAAAGCTGAGGTGACAAACAGGATCTTGCTACAAGTGCTAAAGGCCAAGCTGGGCTAGATTAAAAGATTATGGGTTGAAGAACTATACTATGTGCTTTGGACATATTGAATGACTCAGCAAGTTCCAACCGGAGAGATCTCCTTCAAGCTGGCTTTTGGAATTGAGACTGTCATACTCCTGGAGATCGGCTTCCACATACTGCGAGTAGAAGAATTCGATGAGGATAGCAACTTCATTGGGCTGAGGGCGAATCTCATTTTATTGGAGAAAATTCAGGAGCGAGCATGAATTCGGATGGTTAACTATCAACAAAGAATAGCATAATTCGTGAGTCTAAGAAAAATCGGTCCTAGTCGGACAACTAGTTCTTCATCGAACAGAAGTTTCATGCCCAACTAATAGATTAAAGCTCGCACCAAACTGGGAGGGCCCATATCATGTTGATGAAGTGGTTCGATTGGGAGTTTATCGTCTTCATCGGTTGGATGAAACTTCAATTCCTAAGACTTGAAACTTTAATAGTTTGCATATTTATTATCCTTGAATTGTAATTTTTTATCAAATTAAATAATAAAAAATAATTTTGTAGATCTGCATGTTTCTCCGAACCAATGTGTGTCTCCATGTGGATCTCCAATGCGCGCTCCTCGACCACAGTCGAGGAGTTGAACGCATCTCCATGTGATTCTCTAACATGCGCTCCTCGATCATGGTCGAGGAGTGAAATGTGTCTCCATGTGAATCTCCAACACATGCTCCTTGTGTAGCGAAAATTTAGTGCAGGGGCAAAATGGTAATTTTAAAACTTTTTCAAAATTACTATTTTACAGCAGAATTATTAATTAATCTCATTAATTAATACTAATTAATCCTACACTAAGATCTAAATATGATACAACAGCATGCATTTAAATTTAAAATTCAAATTTGAATCAGTAAACCTTTTACAGTACTGTGTTCGGAATACATCACCTTTTGCGGGTAGTCGATCACCATAATTTGATCACTGTCGGAGGGCTCTGATCGTCATATCACAGCCACACAAATATCTAACCTCTGCGGATCATCCACACGAAGCTCCCATCTGATCAGCTCCTCAGAATGCTAGTTCGTGATTTCACCCTTTTGATGGCAGATGTTGATCGAACTCCTTCGATCAATGTGTGCCGACTCTTCGGATGCTCTGGATCATTTGCACGGTTGCTTGAGAGGCTGATGGATCTCTCCCTAAAATTTGGTGGACTCATGACACTCGTGGCACACCAATCTCACTTCCCAAACCCTAGGTAGAAACCCTAGGGTACACACTAGAAACCCTGCGCTCAATTTTCTTTCTTTTCTTTCTTTTTCTCTCGAAAGGTTTTGGACCTTCACCTTATGCACAAACTTTTCTCACACCCCAAAGTTTCTCTCCTAAAATTTTTACGCACGTCCCACCTTTCTCCTCTTTTTAAAACAACATCGAACGTGTCTTATCCGCGTGAGAGGATAAAGATAAGTGGTTGCATATTTGAATTCAAATCAAATTTGAATTCAAATGCAAAACCAACTCATCCCTATCCACTTGTGCGTGAGAAGAGAAGGGGCATGAGTTGATTTGTACGTAGAGAGTTTACACGAGAAACATTTTCTCATGTAAAATATGGGGCGCACAAGATAAGACCATGACGCCTGGATTAGTTGGTTGCTCATTCAAATTCAAACTTTCTTTTGAATTTGAATGGCCAACCAACTTATTTTTATCCAGATATTTGGCACACAAGGGTGGGCGTGGGATGGCTTCTGCATGGAGAAAATTCATGAGAAGTTGCTTCTCGTGAATTTAAATATGCACAGAAGAAGTGAGGTGGCGCAGGGAGAAAAGTCAAGGTGGTTTGAACCTAATTGAGCCAACCTAATCTAAATAGGTTAAGCACAATTAGAATAAATTAAATCCAACTTAATTAGGCTTAATTAGGCTCAATAAAATCCTAATCAAATCAGGAATTAACTAAACCTAACCCCTGATCAAATCAGGGACTAAACCACCTTAGCGATTAGGTCAACATTTAACCTAATCGGGTCAATCCAAACTGAATCTAATTCAATTGGACTTGATCCAAAAATAATTACTCAATCAAATTAAGTTAATTAGCGATCAAATCACTAATTAAACCTCTCATAAATATTGAGTCCAAATTCGATGGGCAATCAGGCATCAGAGACCATCGATATGAAACCCTGATCAAAGAGTTCAAATTTCAAATTCAAAATTTAAAATTCAAAATTTTGACCCCGGTACCCAAAATGTGTGGAACTCATGATCAGAGAATCTAATTCTCAATCATAGAGTCTCAGACACATAAGACTCATAATCAGCCATCTGATCAGAAAGGAACCACTAATGTGTGTGACCCCGCAGGTTCGAACCTAAGCCGGTAGCACAGGAACCAATTCCTGTACTAATCGAAGTGACCATCTAGCAATGGTACCCGATGATTGAATAGGTCGAATAATCACAATCGCAACATTCAGAACCTACGTGAATATGGTTACCGTATAATTCATCCCTTTTGACCCCTGTGTTTAGGACGACTCAGGGTTAAACTGTCAACCCTGATGATATCATCCGAATCGTGCTCAACTCAATTAGTCCTGTGACTCCTCACTAGGACTACCCTGGCCAAGATTTTGCTAAATTGAAACACGTCTGTACACAGCTCCTAAACTGGAGTGGTCAATCCCATCTTGACACACGCACCGACAAGTCAAGTACTTGACTACACCCAGCAGCCTTCCGTCATTGAATTAGAAATTCAGGTAGTCCAGTGCTAAGTGCAGTGAGTTGCTTGCAAGTCACCGTGGCGGTCTCAGGTCGAGGGACATTTATACCCATATCCCATCGGAGCAAATCTTGACAGCAGAAATAGCTCCGGAGTTGGTCACGTTCAGTGCAGATGTACCATTACATCTCACCTGTATGCCATACCAGTATCTCCACACTCTTTGGTTATGAGGACAACCAACCCATATGGCACACAACGACCTATGCTCGATAAACATTGTCGTCCTTGGTAACAACGTATCATTTGGTCGCGAACATGTTTAAGGACTAAGCGACAAATCCTCCTTTGTCGAGTCTAAATAGTCCTAAGGACTTCACCACAACACAGGAGTTCATTAGAAGATGAAACATTTGTGATGAAAAAATACCAAAATAATTTTTATTTATTTATAATTCATGTACTAATACAAAAGGAGCACAACCGTCAACAGGCTGACGATTGGCTTTGGGACACTATTCCCAACAATCTCCACTTGGCCTAAAGCCTATCGGTGCAGTATCTAATACCCATCTTCGACTTGTAGTCGTTGAACTCCTTCACCGCAATGGCTTTAGTGAATGGGTCGGCCAGGTTCTCCTTCCCGTCGATCTTCTGAAGGTCGACGTCACCTCGATCCACGATCTCCCGGATGAGATGGTAGCGGCGCAGAATATGCTTCGTCCGCTGGTGTGCCTTTGGTTCCTTCGCCTGAGCAATGGCTCCAGAGCTGTCGCAGTAGAGCAAAACTGGACCAACAAGGGAGGGTGCTACTCCGAGCTCGATGATGAATTTTCTCAGCCACACCGCTTCTTTGCAGCATCTGATGCAGCAATATACTCCGCCTCGCATACTGAATCAGCCACAGTGTGCTGCTTGGAACTCTTCCAGCAGACAGCCCCACCATTAAGGGTAAAAATAAATCCTGACACACTCTTGCTATCATCGCGATCAGACTGGAAACTAGAGTCTGTAAACCCTATAAGTCTCAAGTCGATTCACCATATATAAGCCACTGGTCCTTAGTATTTCTTAAATACTTCAGGATGGTTTTAACAACCTTCCAGTGATTCTCTCCTGGATCAGATTGGTATCTACTCACTACCCCTAGTGAGTATGCCACATTGGTCGTGTACATGTCATGGCGTACATGATAGATCCCACTGCCGAAGCATATGGAATCCTACCCATACGCTCTCTCTCTTGAGGTGTTGTCGGACAATCCCTCTTCGAGAGAGAAATTCCATGGCCTATCGGTAGATAGCCTTTCTTGAAATTTTTCATGCTGAACCTTTTCAGCATAGTATCAATGTACGTGGACTGGGATAAGCCAAGCAACTTTTTGGATCTATCCCTATAGATCCTCATCCCTAGGATGTAGGAAGCTTCTCCCAGATCCTTCATGGAGAACTGTGACGATAGCCAAATCTTTATTCCCTGTAATGCAGGGACATCATTCCCGATTAAGAGAATGTCATCCACATACAATACAAGAAATACTACTACTGGACCATTAGCCCACTTATAAATGCAGGGCTCTTCTCCATTCTTAACGAAGCCATACGTTTTGATCGTCCTATCAAAACGTATGTTCCAACTCCGAGATGCCTGCTTAAGTCCATAAATGACCTCTGTAGCTTGCACACCTTAGACTCATCTGTGGATGTGAACCCTTCAGGTTGTATCATATACACCTCTTCGTCCAGCTCTCCGTTTAGGAAAGCTGTCTTCACATCCATCTGCCAGATTTCATAGTCCAGATGGACAGCTATCGCAAGCATAATCCGAATGAATTTGAGTATTGCCATAGGAGAAAACATCTCGTCATAGTCTATACCATAACGTTGACGATATCCCTTGGCAACCAGACGGGCTTTATAGGTCTCCACCTTTCCGTCTGCGCCCCTCTTCCTTTTGAAGACCCACTTACACCCTATGGGTTTTACTCCTTCGGGTGGGTCAACCAATGTCCACACATCGTTGACCTTCATGGACTCCATTTCGATTTCATGGCCTCTAGCCATTTCTCAGAGTCAGGTCTCTGCATTGCATCCATGTAGGTGATCGGATCCTCATCATTTTCATCAAGTTCGACAGGATCACCATCCCGGACCAAGAAATCATAGTATCTGTCCGGTTGATGTGGTACTCTACCAGACCGCCTTAAGGGTGCATAATCAATGGGCTCCGGATCTGATCTAATCAAATCCGGTTCAGGTTCAGTAACATGTGTCGGTTTTTTCACCTGTCGAACTTCGTCAAGTTCGACCTTAGAGGCAACAGTTTTTTCACTAAGGAACTCTTTTCTAAAAAAATTGCCTTAAGGCTGACAAACACCTTTTGCTCATCAGCAAGGTAGAAATAATACCCTTTGGTCTCTTTTGGGTACCCAATAAAATTACACTTGTCAGACCTAGGTCCAAGCTTGTCTGTAATTAAACGTTTAACATAAGCCGGACACCCCCAAACCCTAAGGTGCGAGAGTACTGGCTTACGTCCTATCCATATCTCATATGGCGTTTTGGCTACAGACTTACTCGAAACTCTATTTAGAAGGTAACAAGCCGATTCGAGCGCATATCCCCAGAGGAAGATCGGCAGACCAGCAAACCCCATCATGGATCGAACCATGTCTAACAGGGTCCGATTCCTCCTTTCAGACATCCCATTATGCTGTGGTGTTCCAGGAGGAGTCCACTGAGAGAGAATCCCATTCTCTCTAGATACGTCAGAAACTCATTGGAAAGGTATTCACCTCCTCGATCAGATCGAAGAGTTTTAATACACTTCCCAGTTTATTTTTCTACCTCATTTCGGAATAGTTTGAACATTTCAAATGATTCCGACTTATGCTTCATTAAATAGACATACCCATACCTAGATAGGTCGTCTGTGAAGGTTATGAAGTAGAAAAATCCATCTCTTGCACTTGAGCTCATGGGTCCACATACATCAGAATGTACCAGACCTAAGAGTTCACTGGCTCGCTCACCTTTTTCAGTAAAAGGTGACTTGGTCATCTTCCCAAGAAGACAGGACTCACAGGTTGGAAGTGATTCACAATCACTAACTTCAAGAATTCCTTCTTGAGCCAACCTGTTTATCCTGTTCTTATTGATATGACCTAGCCTACAGTGCCAAAGGTAGACTTCTGACACATTATCTATTCTAGAGGTTTACCGAAGTTTTGAACCACATTAACAGACTGTGATAGTAAGTAAATTTATTATTTAATTGTCCAACAAATATTGTAACACCATTCAAAATGATATTGCAAATATTTCTTTTTATTAAAAAATCATAACCGTACATGGCCAAAAGGCCTACAGAAATAATATTTAATAAAAAACTTGGATAATAGTGACATTCACTCAGAATTACATTACGAGAATTGATTACAAGACTCATGATTCCTAAAGCTAGAACTGGAACTTTGCTTCCATCTGCCAACGTTCAGGAACCTCTCGCCTTCATCAAATCTCCTATTGACCTGCAGACCCTGCATCGAATTACAAATATGATAAGGGCTTCCGGTATCCAATACCCAGGCAGTAGTATCACAAATCAAAAAGTTGCAAGGAGTTATCATATAATTACCTTGCTTCTTCTTTGGCCTGTTCGGATCCAGGGAGGCAATGTATTGAGGACAGTTCCTCTTCCAATGCCCGTGCTTCTTGCAAAAGAAGCACTCCGCCTGGCTCTGGTCGTGCTTGCGCTTCTTGGTCTGACCCTATGCTACTGTCCCAGCATGAGATTGCACCTTCTTATTTTTCTTCTTCTTGTTCTTCTTCCCCTTCCCAAAGGGTTGACGACGAGAAGAAGACCCTCCCACTACATTCACCGACTCCTTATGGAGTTGGTGATCCTTCTCAAAGTTCTGCAGCAACCCCAACAATCCGTGGTAGTTTACTGCAGGCTTTGTCATTCGAAAATGAGTAAGGAATGGGAGGAAGGACTTGGGCAAGGAATTAAGGATCGCATCCTTACCGAGCTGCTCGTGCAGAGGAAAGCCCAATTTGCTTAGGTGCTCAATCATCTCGATCATATACAGTACATGATCAGTGACTGAGGCCCCATCCCTCATCCGAGCATTGAAAATGGCACAACTAGTTTTGTGCCTTTCAACGTCGTCAGGCGTGCCAAAGGAGTCATTCAACATTTGAAGCATCTCCTGTGGCTGGGCGTTCTCAAACCTTCGGCTGAACTCGTCATTCATTGCTGCCAGCATAATACATCGAACGGTGGTGCGGTCATTGAGCCACTTCAAGTAAGTGTCTCGGATCGCCTTACTAGCGTTCGGAGCTGGCTCCTCAGGTGCTGGATCCGTTACTACATAAAGGATCCGCTCATGCTCAAGGATGATTTTCAATTTTCGATACCAGCTATCAAATTGGGTCCCATGAGCTTGTCATTATCTAATAATAACCGGAGCGACAGGGTAGTGACCATAGTTGCATAAAGGAAAACGAGACCTCTATTAGACATAAATTAATACTAAAGACTTGAACTTTAGTCTAAAGTTTTTTCCAATATTTTTACGAACTGGTAGCCTCATCCTCCAATTCGAAGAATTACTTTAATTCCTTAATGGGTACTAGAATCCACACAGACTACACACGAGTCCAACTTTGGTTGGTCAACCCATGTGCATCTATGGGTAGGTTCTTAACCAGTTATTTCTCTAAACAACTTCTAGTAATTGATTTTGCCCCAGAACCTAATCAGTAGGCTTTGGCCTCCACTGAAAAGATCTGGTTAGGTCCAACCATTAACATGACTTAATTTAGTGAATCGGACCAATAAATGATCAGGCCCGATTTGGCCGGCCAACCTAACCACCATCAGAAAGACTCAATCAAATTATCATATTATGAATAATAATTCTATTAGCCAATGAGCACCAGGCCTTTGGGCCTCCAATGATCATTGAACTAATGGACTCATTATCACTCACTTAATGGGAGGCTATGACTTAGTTATCATTATAACTTAATCATTTTAGGGACTTAATAATTTTGAAAATTTTATTAAAGAATAGTAGAGAAGAAATCATCCAGCCAATTTCAATCCTCCCACTGACTTCACCAAGTCAGATTAAAAAAAGATTTAATTAAAGCTGGCATTAGGAGCACCTAAATCAGTCACACTGATTTACCTAATGACATGGGTGAGCTCTAATCACCAAGTGATCTAATCAAAATCTAACTTACCAGATTGGCCAGGTAAGTGAGATCAGTGGTGGGGATTTGTCATTAACTCGTCAATGATCGAATCAATGCGAGTAGCTCCCGCTTAAGAACCACTGGTCAAAACTGCCGAACTTACCTTAGACACCAACCGATTCATTAGTTTTAATTTTGATCAACTTAGTAAATAGGGCTCCACCACGTAGCCATGAATTAAGTCCATCTTGGTTTAGTTAAAGACATGGACCCATTCAACTACAACTATTGAAGTTGAGTTTAGAGTATCCTTGACCTAATCTAATTCAACTTTTGATTAGATTTGACCAATTACTCCATTTAGTCTATTTTTTAAGCTAACCTTAGATCTAACCCAATTATGGACCTAATTCATCTAACCCATTAACCCACAAGTTTATGCAATTGTCTTAGGTCTTAATTCACAATTCTAGACCTACTAGACAACACATAATTCTTTTAATTAAGTACTTGGGCTGATGGGTCAGGGTTTGGCATTTCGAAAATAATTTTCAAATTTTGAAAGATTTTGTTTTTTGTTCACCAAATGTGTTGACTCATTTCACAAACGGGTCAGCACAATTCATAAACAGCAATCCTATTGCTCATTTCATAACAGAAAATAACTCAAAATAAATCATAAATTTTCTTTTAGATCTAATCTAACACATTCATGATAAATTTTATAATTAAGTCCTTTCGCTGCTTCATCGGCATGGGATATAATTGCATCGACACCCCTACCGCTATAGGAGACCCCATCGAATGGGAAGAGAGGGCCTTTAAACCCTACTTTTCTCCTATGACCGGACGGCCATGGCAACCAACCCAATTAGATTACTTGCTACTTGGATCAAGTATATCTAAATATACCAATTTCAAAATTTAAATTTTGAATTTTAAATTTCAAATTTTAAATTTTAAATTTTAAATTTTAAATTTGAGATTTCAATCAAATTTCAAATTTTGAATTTTCAATCTTTGAATTTTAAATTTTGAATTTTGAATTTCAAATTTCAAATTTCAAATTTCAAATTTGAGATTTCAACCAAATTTCAAATTTCAAATTTTGAATTTCAAATTTGAAACTTCTAACAAATTTTAAATTTCAAATTTTTTTGAATTTTGAATTTTGAATTTTAAATTTTAAATTTAAACTTATAGATTACACCTTAATCTACACATGCATATGTATATCATATTCTAGAACCATGCTCTGATACCATTTGTAGCAAAAATTTAGTGCAGGGCCAAAATGATAATTTTAAAACTTTTTCAAAATTACTATTTTACAGCGGAATTATTAATTAATCTCATTAATTAATACTAATTAACCCTACACTAGGATCTAAATATGATACAACTGTATGCATTTAAATTTGAAATTCAAATTTGAATCAGTAAACCTTTTACAGTACTGTGTTCAGAACACATCACCTTTTACGGGTAGTCGATCACCGCAATCTGATCACCGTCGGAGGGCTCTGATCGTTATGTCACAGCCACACAAATATCTGGCCTCTGCGGATCGTCCACATGAAGCTCCCGTCTGATCAGCTCCTCACGAATGCTAGTTCGTGATTTCACCCTTTTGATGGCAGATGTTGATCGAACTCCTTCGATCAATGTGTGTCGACTCCTCGGATGCTCCAGATCATTTGCACGGTTTCTTGAGAGGCTGATGGATCTCTCCCTAAAATTTGGTGGACTCACGACACTCGTGGCACACCAATCTCACTTCCCAAACCCTAGGTAGAAACCCTAGGGTACACACTAGAAACCCTGTGCTCAATTTTCTTTCTTTTCTTTCTTTTTCTCTTGGAAGGTTTTGGACCTTCACCTTATGCACAAACTTTCTCACACCCCAAAGTTTCTCTCCTAAAATTTCTATGCACGTCCCATCTTTTTCCTCTTTTTAAAACAACGTCGAACGTGTCTTATCCGCGTGAGAGGATAAAGATAAGTGGTTGCACATTTGAATTCAAATCAAATTTGAATTCAAATGCAAAACCAACTCATCCCTATCCACTTGTGCGTGAGAAGAGAAGGGGCATGAGTTGATTTGTACATGGAGAGTTTACACGAGAAATATTTTTTCGTATAAAATATGGGGCGCACAAGATAAGACCATGGCGCATGGATTAGTTGGTTGCTCATTCAAATTCAAACTTTCTTTTGAATTTGAATAGCCAACCAACTTATTTTTATCTAGATATTTGGTGCACAAGGGTGGGCATGGGATGGCTTCTGCATGGAGAAAATTCATGAGAAGTTGCTTCTCATGAATTTAAATATGCACAGAAGAAGTGAGGTGGCGCAGGGAGAAAAGTCAAGGTGGTTTGAACCTAATTGAGCCAACCTAATCTAAATAGGTTAAGCACAATTAGAATAAATTAAATCTAACTTGATTAAGCTTAATTAGGTTTAATAAAATCTTAATCAAATCAAAACTTAACTAAACCTAACCCCTGATCAAATCAGGGACTAAACCACCTTAGCGATTAGGTCAATATTTAACCTAATCGGGTCAATCCAAACTGAATCCAGTTCAATTGGACTTGATCCAAAAATAATTACTCAATCAAATTGAGTTAATTAGCGATCAAATCACTAATTAAACCTCTCATAAATATTGAGTCCAAATTCGATGGGCAATCAGGCATCAGAGACCATCGATATGAAACCCTGATCAAAGAGTTCAAATTTCAAATTCAAATTTTAAAATTCAAAATTTTGACCCTGGTACCCAAAATGTGTGGAACTCATGATCAGAGAATTCTAATTCTCAATCATAGAGTCTCAGATACATAAGACTCATAATCAGCCATCTGATCAGAAAGGAACCACTAATGTGTGTGACCCCGCAGGTTCGAACCTAAGCCGGTAGCAGAGGAACTAATTCTGTACTAATCGAAGTGACCATCTAGCAATGATACCCGACGACCGGATAGGTCGAATAATCACAATCGCAACATTCAGAACCTACGTGAATATGGTTACCGTATAATTCATCCCTTTTGATCCCTGTGTTTAGGACGACTCAGGGTTAAACTGTCAACCCTGATGATATCATCCGGATCGTGCTCAACTCAATTAGTCCTGTGACTCCTCACTAGGACTACCCTGGCCAAGATTTTGCTAAATTGAAACACGACTGTACACAGCTCCTAAACTGGAGTGGTCAATCCTATCTTGACACACGCACCGACAAGTCAAGTACTTGACTACACCCAGCAGCCTTCCGTCATTGAATTAGAAATTCAAGTAGTCCAGTGCCTAAGTGCAGTGAGTTGCTTGCAAGTCACCATGACGGTCTCAGGTCGGAGGGATATTTATATCCATATCCCATCGGAGCAAATCTTGACAGCAGAAATAGCTCCGGAGTTGGTCACGTTCAGTGCAGAAGTACCATTACATCTCACCTGTATGCCATACCAGTGTCTCCACACTCTTTGGTTATGAGGACAACCAATCCATATGGCACACAACGACCTATGCTCGATAAACATTGTCGTCCTTGGTAACAACGTATCATTTGGTCACGAACATGTTTAAGGACTAAGCGACAAATCCTCCTTTGTCGAGTCTAAATAGTCCTAAGGACTTCACCACAACACAGGAGTTCATTAGAAGATGAAATATTTGTGATGAAAAAATATCAAAATAACTTTTATTTATTTATAATTCATGTACTAATACAAAAGGAGCACAACCGTCAACAGACTGACGATTGGCTTTAGGACACTATTCCCAATACCTTGACCACGATCGACGAGTGGAATGCATCCCCATGCGGATCTCCAATGCGGGCTCCTTGGCCATAGCTGATTTGAGTGAAGTGCATCTTTATGATCTCCTACAGGTTTCTCATCTTCATGCGAGCTAAATGGTCTATCTAGAATGATTCGATCTTTTACCTACTGAAGTGTGACAGATTAAAAGGGTATGTTCGTGAACGTCGTCAGTTTCTACTCTTCGCCATTAAGAAGATGACCTAAAAGTGATGGGTGTTATTCCGATTAACGACAGCCCACGAGATTCCTAATAAAGGTCAGATACCGAACTCAATTGCATTTTGCTAATTAATCTCCAGGACATGCAGAAAATGATTTCATTGAAAAGAAATTTTTATAAAATTTTGATCGGTCTAGTACAAAATACCTCGGCTAAAGTTGAAGTTCCCAAAACAAATTGATCAATGATCAAGTCCAGAAATGCCCAAGTAGAAGTACAAAATTTTAAGCTCCCCTAGGTGCATGGGACTCACCGACATCACCATGGTCGGAGAGCATGATAACCACAATAGGCTAAACCGACGCTGCATCCTCGACCGCCCGATCTTTGTGAATCAGGCTGAAAAGGTTCTCAACCCGCACTTCATTGTCCCCGACCTCGTTGACTTTTTCTTCGTTGCCATCCGATTCTAGGGGCCCGAGGTTAAGATCAGGAAAATGATTCCTAACCTTCTCTTTGAAATCCTCGATCCCCTATAGGTACGAGGCCGATCTGAACACTGTCTGGATGTCTAGGAACTTGTTCAAGGAATGAAAAACTTTGACTGTGGTGACTTTAGCAGCCTCCAACTTCTCCTTCCACTTATTATTTTTTGTGGATAGATGAGCTTCTGCGTCAGCTCGAGCCTTGGCGAGCTCAAACTCAAGCCATTTCACCTCGGCTTTTAGTGACTTGTTCTCATCCTCAGCCTTGAGCTTTGAAAGTTAGGCATCATTCGCCCTTCTGGTGGCTTGAGTGGCCTTCTCCTCGACTTCTCTTAAGATCCATCGAGCTTCTCAGATTGCCTCCATGAAGTGATCTACGTGGTGGATGAGCTTTAAAAAAAAAAGAGAAAAAAAAGAAAGAAGAAAGATCAGTAAGTATTAAATGGTAAGATCAAAGAAAATTGAGGAATGACAAAAGATCATCACTTATCCGAAAAAAAAATCATACGAGTCATCGACTCGAAAGGCACCGCCTTCAGTATTGAAGGCTTCGACATCGGTCGGTAATAAGGTTAACCGAAGCAAAGATCGGGCAACCCGATAATCACCGATGGACTTCTTGTTGTCCCAAGCCTCAGCATCTGATGGGCTTCCACCAGAGAGGGTATCTCAACCGCTAGGTCAGCTGGATGCGACGACATTCGCATCGAAATCCAGAGAGTGCCCAAACTTCATTACGTTAAGGAGGTTGAAGGTCAGGGGGGCAAAATCCCCTAGGGCTGCAGAACGGAGGGGCTGCATGGCCTTCACCAGAGCTAAGGTTTCCTTCCTTGAAGGAGAGCCACTCAGCCCCGAGGAACCCCTAGCTGTGAGCTGGGCGAGAACGGCCTCAATTCGATCACACTTAAGAGCTAGAGCTATACTTGCTTTCTTCCCTTTTGCAGTCTGACGAAGAGCTTCAATTTCTTTAGACCTCATTACTGCACAAAAGATGAGGCTAGTCGACATAAAAGAATGCTGAACTAAACAAGATGTAAAATACTTACTCACAGGATCGGTCAGACTCAATCCGACCTTGAACAAGTTCCCCTTAGCAAGGAGCTTGGACAATGGAGGGAGAATGGTATCGAAGATATGTGCCAAAATCTCCTCATCGATGTCCAATGATGTTGGAGCTCTGACCATCGATCTATGAGATCGACCCCATGATGTATTGAAGTCCCAGGATTGATCGATCGAGACAAAAAAAATTGCTCCTTTCAGTTATGAATTGAGGACGGAGCACCTTGAAAGCGACGTCATCCCTTCCAAGGAGAGGTGTACCACCATCCGACCTCCATAGGATGCTCTTTTAGTGTGAAGCAAGTCCAAAACAGACAGGAGGTCAGCTTGACATCGAGACGAAGATAGTGGACAAAGAAACTTAAGATCTGGCGCTTGAGTTTGGTGCAATGCTACAAGGGCTTATTCGATATAAGTTAAGAAATTTTATGACTAAAAAGTGGAAGGGTAGCCTACGACTGACCTTCAGGGATTCCTTGTAAAGGCCTATCCGACCATGACGAGGCATAGCTATGCACTCCTCGAAAATGATGACCTCTAAGCAAAACTTGACGAGGATTTGGTACTTTAGCCTAAGGATCTCTAAGTCCTCTAGGGTGAGGATGGAGTTCACCCTAAATGGACCAAAGTCCGGCACCTCACTTACTTCAGGTCTACTTGAAGAACAGGCTACTTCGGACTCAGGGTCTGCACCTCTTACATCATCACTTGAGCTCCAAGTGGGCGGGGATGAACTCGACACACTCACGGTGGGATAATAGGAAACTAATCTATAGAATGATGCCGCCAAGCAAACGAGGGGTGAAGATGGGGTTGATGGTAGCTCCGCTTCAGCTGAGTAGAATCTCCAAGAAATCCAAGTGACAGAGTTTTCCCTCTGAACAGCAAAGCAGTAAAAATAAAAGTTACAGCTGCCCCTATTTATAGGGGGCTTGGACGGCTTTGATCTACCGTCAACTTACCTCCCCCCATCGATGTTCGACAAATGGCAGCCTTTGATTGATCGAAATGTGGCTCCCGCAGATTCGATGATTCAACGATCTAGATTTGAAGACAGTTCATCTTAGAAAGTCGATTTTCAATACGTGTCAATAGAGGACAGCTCGATGATATTAGCCTCGATCTTGGACTGATATTCTCTTCGACCGTGCTATTGCAAGTTCGATCTTAAGAGTGGGGGCATCTGTTGTGGATCTATACCTCGACCTCGGTTATAACATCCTCAGCTCCAGCCAATCTATGGAAGATGGATGCCTGTCAGATTACGGATATACGACAGACATGAAGGTTGCCAGACAACCCATTGAGTCAGCAGCAGTTCCTGATTCCTCGACTTGTATTTAGTTTATCTCGGCCTTGGACAACCTATTTTAGCTCATCCTCGGATGATCTATTCTGGATCATCTGAGATCAACATGCGCTCCACGGTCTTCAGGACCTCGACCTTGGATGACCTATTTTAGCTCATCCTCGATCGATCTATCCTGGATCATCAACATGCATTCCACGATCTCCAGGACCTCAATCTTGGACAATCTATCTTGCAACCGAGCTATGCTTTCCACTGACAAATCCACCTTTCCCTCTCTTCTAAATTGTAAAACTCTAGGTAGAGTGAAATTTTTTTACAATCGAATCTTCCATAAAAAGAAAAATATCTTATCCCAATCAATCTATGTGACAAATCTGGAAAGTTATCAAGACTCCGAGATGAATACGACTCCAACTCTTTCTCTATAAATAAAGAAGCTCCAGAATCCTTAAAGTAAGTTCTCAACTCCCTACTCTCTCTTTCTCATTGTTTTACATCTCCTAACTTAAGTGTCAGAGGATCTTCATCGGAGAACACTCTGATAAAGATTTTTGTAGGTGTTCGGATCGAGCTCTTGTAGCATTCTCTTCCTCGGCCATCACCACCTTGGTGACGGACCTCAAATGGGAGATCTGGAGCAATAGGAACAATAATCAAGCCCAAGGCCTAGCTACCAAACTCAAGGTCAATCTGCTAAGACTAAGGTCGAGATAAAGACCAAAATTGATTAAGGTGAAGGCCGACGCTGAGCTACCAAGCTTAGGATTGAGATGAAGACTATGGCTCAACTACTAAGCCCAAGGCTGATGTGAAAATTGAGACTAAGGCCAAGCCTTGAATAGCCAAGCCTTTGATGGCCAAGTCAATGACTAAGCCTCTCGAAGGTTGAGCTTCTGAAAGCTGAGCTTGCTAAGGCCAAGTTTTAAAAGACTAAACTCTCGACGGCTAAGCCCCTAAAGACCAATCCTATAGTCAATCTGGAAAGCCAAAATGAAAAGATCAAGAAAGACCGACCAAAACCAAGCTAATCCAAACAAGATAACATTTTACACTACTCTACTTCTCTACTATATTTCTAGTTTATTATTGTTCTTCAAAGTCTGATCTGATTTAGACATCGAAGGATCTGATTCAATGAGCTTTTTTCTTCTTTATTGTATGTGCAAATCAATGACTCTCTAAGAAAGATCGATACTCTATCTTCTACTATATGAATTGACTGGATCAATCAGCACCCTTGAGACAATCCTAGTCAAGTTGAATTTTGGTAGCAACAATATTAATTATTATAATTATATATATGTATGTATATATATGTATGTATATGTATGTATGTGTTGATTCTCGAAAAGTTCCTACAATTCTCTTTCGTGTGTGTGTGTGTAGATTCTCGAAAAGTTCCTACAATTCTCTTTTGTGTGCTCATTAGCCGCCCTATTCGTGTCCCCCAACCAAAAACATGGTTAAGGGTTAGAAAGTTGAGAAATGATAAAAACTTGAACTAAAAATAGTGTAGATTATTTTTCTAAGTACTTCATTCTTCTCATGCCAGGCAGATATTTTATAAAAATTAAATAATTATTTGAATCTAAATAGTGGCAAAATAGTTGTCAAGTCTAAGCACGTTGGTAAAGCAGCATCATCTTTGGTTTAATTTATTATCCAGAATTTTTTTATATAATATAACAACTCATGGAATTGCAAGAGTTGCCATATAAATATTAAAAATTAAAAAAAAAAAGAATTAGCATACATTGGCATCTTTCCTCAAAAAAAGAAAAAAAATCTATAGGACTTTGTTCGGTTCTCAAATCTTGAATCTTCATCATGCCACCCAAGCGAACATCATCTCGGTCTCCAACGCCGTTGCCTCTCGCTGGGTGGAGAGCCAAGCCAGCAATCGGATGCAGCAACCGACGACTGAGACTCTCCTGCCGCCCAATCAGCATTGATCACGGTGGATCAATTCAACCTGCTCTTCCAACAGGTCCAAAACTTGACGGCCATCGTTCAGGCAGTCCAGACTATTCTGGCACCTCCCTTAACAGTGCCGCAGCCTACTCAAGCTGTCTCTATATCTCCTTCAGTGGTGTAACTGGTGGCTTTCTCAATGGCACCATCGGTGCCTCCCACGATGGTACCCCCATCGAATTCGATTTCACACTCAGCTCCTAAGCCGCCACCACAGTCAGAGCCGCGTGTGCCTCCTTAGAGCCCAGAGAGGAGACACTCATCAAAGCCGTTCCAGGGCCCAGCAGTCAGCCAAATGAAGATCTCTTAGTCCATGATTGGGGCATGATTCAACCCTCGATCGTCACTCTCTATAGTATTTCGAGGTCTGCACCATCCGAGATCTTAATATTAAAAGGTGGTTCCAGATGCTCGGCAAATAGATGAAAAAGAAGATTGAGAGTGCACTCAACAATAACCACTCCTTAGTGCAACTCTACGAGAGGTTTAATAGTGAGCCGCCCTTCATCTCGAGGATAGTACAGGAGCCACTCCCTCGACATTTCAAGCTGCCTCAGCTAGAGGTCTACGATGGGACCACTGACCCCATCGACCACTTGAAAATTTTCAAGGTGGCAATGCTCCTCCAAAGAGCATTTAATGTGATCCTCTATCGAGCATTTTCTCTGACTCTCAAAGGGATAGCTCGATAGTGGTACTCAAGTTTGAAACTAACTTTTATCTACTCCTTCGAGGATCTATGTTGGTCCTTCATTGACCACTTTGTTAGTAGCCGACGGTAGTAGAAGCGGTCCGACTACCTCCATACTATCAAGCAGAAGGAGGGTGAGTCGATCCGTGCCTACGTCAATTGTTTCAATTCGACGACCCTAGAACTTCATGATCTGGACTAGTCGACCGTGATGGCTGTGATGATGGATGGCTTACTAAAGAACGGCTTGAAAAAGTCATTGACTAAAACTTATCCCTGAGACTTTTCAGACATGCTTGCTCATGTGGAGAAGTATGCCCGTACGGAAGAGGCTTTTATAGAAGAAACCCCTGCCAGTTCTATTGCGGCAGGGCATAATAAGGAGCGCTCTCCAAGGTGAGAGGGGAGAACCCGCCATCATTCTTGATCTCCATTTCAGAGATGGAAGAATGGGGACTCCTAAAATCATCAATCTCAAAGTCCTCAGAGAAGGGATCGGTGACCCTCACCCCTCGAGCATTATAATAATTATACGCCCTTAACTATTTCTAGGGGGGAGGTATTGATGGAGGTTGGACTGAGCTATCCCAACCTCCACAGATGCGGATGAAGTCAGAGCGCTACCGCGATCCAAATAAGTATTGCCTTTACATTGTGACCACAGTCATGATACTAAAGATTGCCTGCAGCTCCGAGATGAAATAGAGAGGCTTGTCAGGCAGGCGAGACTGAACTATTTCATCTGGAGGGTGGCACCATAATATCGACCTCCAAGAGGTTAGCAACTGCCTCCTATGCCTTAGCAACCATTCCCTCTACCTCAGCCACAGTCAGTACCAGCACTGCAAGGGAGACAGGAAGCAGGGATACAAGCGATAGTGAAAGACCGACCCATCCGAGGAGAAATCCATATGATAACTGAGAGATCATCTGGATCGATGGGACCTCTAGAGGCAAAGAAGCAAGGCTTGAAGATGAGGATGAAAATGCCATTGTCTTCACCAAGCGGGATGCTGAAGGTGTATTTGCCCCCCATAATGATGCAGTCATTGTAACAGTAAGCATTGCTAATTTTAATGTACACCGTATCTTTATTTATAATAAAAACTCGATCAATATTTTATATTTTTTTATCTTTACCCAAATGGGGTTCACCCCAGGCCAGCTAACTAGATTCGACATCTTGATTCAGAATTTTTTTGAAAGTTCGATGATCCCAGAGGACATGATTAGACTGTCCGTCACAGTGGGTGCTGCACCAAAGCGAACGACAATCTAAGTCAACTTCCTAGTAGTCAAGCTCCTTTCAGTTTACAATGTAATCCTTGGCCGTTCGAGCTTATAGACTCTAAAAGCCATGGTGTTGAGCACCATTTGATGGTAAAATTTTCAACCCCGAATGGAGTAGAACAAATTAGAGGCAACCAAGCCATGACTCGACAGAATTTTATTACCAAACTTCAAGCAGAAAGCCAGCCATCCCAGATAGAAGTCCAACTTAAACTTCCTATTGGGTTGGACACTCGTGATGATTTGATCGACGAGCATGCCCAACCCACTAAAGACCTCCTGGATATCCCTATGAGGAGAGAGGATCCTGACCGGATGGTGAAGATTGGCTTACACCTGGATGAGATAACAAAGGATCGGCTAATTGCTCTTTTACAGAAAAATACAGATCTCTTTATCTGGTCAGCTACAGATATGTCTGATATTGACCCTAAGGTGATATCCCATCACCTTAAGGTAGACCCAACTCCTCACTCGGTGAAGCAAAAGAAATAGAGTTTCGTCTTGGAGCATCAGAAAACTATAGCCGAGGAGATGGACAAGTTTTTCAAAGCCGGCTTCATCAAGAAGGTCATGTACTCAGATTGGTTGACAAATATAGTGCTGGTCAAGAAGGCAAACAGAAAGTGGCATATGTGCATCGACTTTGTTGACTTGAATAAAGCTTGTCCCAAAGATAGCTACCCACTTCTCCAGATCGATCAGTTGGTGGATGCCACTTCTGGGTATGAGTTCCTCAGTTTCATGGATGCTTTCGTCGGTTATAATCAAATATGGATGGTACCTGAAGACGAGGAGAAAATAGCCTTTATTACTGACCATGGACTTTTTTGTTACAGGATGATGTCCTTTGACCGAAAGAATATAGGGGCTACTTATCAGCGGTTGGTGGATAAAATTTTTAAAAATTAGCTTGATCGCAACATGGAGGCATATGTAGATGATATGTTTGTCAAGAGCTGAGCTACCCAGACCATGTTGCCGACCTCCAAGAGACTTTTGACACTCTCCATCAATTTAAGATGAAGTTGAATCTAGTGCAATGTGCCTTCGAGTCACAATCAGTAAATTTCTCAAGTTTATAATCTCACAAAGAGGCATTGAAGTAAATCTTAAGAAGATCAAGGCAGTTCTTGAAATGACACTGTCAAGGACCATCAGAGAAGTGCAACATCTTACCGGTAAGGTCGCTTCAACCGCTTTATCTCTAGGTCAGTCGAGAGGTGCCTTCTTTTCTTTCAAATCCTCAAACAGTCGAAAGACTTTCAGTGGACTATCGAATGCCAGAAGGTATTTGAGGAGTTGAAATAGTACTTTAGCTCTCCATCATTGCTTTCGAAACCTCAGCTCGATGAGGAATTATTATTGTATATTGTCGTTTCTCCAATAGCAATCAGCTCAATGCTTATCAAAAAAGAAGAACGGGTTTAGAAACCCATATACTACACCAGCAAAGTCCTTCATGATGCGGAGATCAGATACTCTAAGCTCTAAAAGCTAATTTTTGCACTGATTATTATAGCGAGAAAGCTGCAGCCTTATTTTCAGGCTCACATAGTAGTGCTGCTCACAGATCAACCGATCAAGGCCATTCTCTAACATTTAGATACCTCTGGATGGATTGCAAAGTGAGCACTAGAGCTTATCGAGCTGGACGTGTAGTATCGTTCAAGGCCTACTATTAAGGTCTAGATGCTGGCAGACTTTATTCTCGAATGTACTATCCCGAACAGGCAGAGCTCACAACATGGAGAAGGTCAAGAGCTAGCAAGTGCTCAGAAGCTGGTGAAAGCCAAGGGGTGAGGAGACAGACATAGGATCTGACCCTGAGGAGTTATAGATGCTGTACATTGATGGCTCATCGAATGCTTCTAGAGTTGGGGCCGGATTGATCTTGATCGATCCTGAAGGTAATGTTGTGGGATATGCACTGTACTTTGAACTTTCAACCATCAATAACGAGGTAGAATATGAAGCTCCACTTGTCAGTCTCAAGGTGGTGAGAGAAGCAGGAGCCGAGCACCTGAAGATCTTTAGCGACTTTCAACTGGTGGTGAGGCACATAAAGGGCGAATACAAGGCACGAGAGGAGAATATGAAGGAGTATCTCCAGAAAATAAAGGACTTAATCTCAGCTTTCTTAAGCTTTGACATTCAACAGGTCTCCAGAGCAAACAATACCAGGATAGATGTGCTATCAAAGCTAGCAGCCTTATTGCCCATTGATTTGGACAATAGGACATACTTCGAGATATTCAAAGCCTCGGCCCTTGAGGAGCCTCTCGTTGTTTTGCAAGTTGATGAAGAACCCTGCTGGATTGATCTCTTGCTCAAGTACCTTAGATCAGGTGAGCTATCCACTGACCATAAGGAAGCTCGAAAGATAAAAAAACAGGCCATCCGCTATGTTTTGTACGATAACAAGCTATGCAAGCGATCGTTCTCCCTGCCTCTCTTGAAATGTTTGCATCCATTCGAGGCAGATTATGCACTATGAGAGGTGCACGAAGAAATATGTGGATGCCACTTTGGGGGTAGGTTCCTCTCTTATAAAATCCTTCAATAAGGCTACTACTGGCCCACTATGCAGTAGGATGCAGGTGCCTTTGTTAGAAAATACGATCGGTGCCAGAGGATCTCTAATATTCAGTATCAATCGATAGCACTCCTAACTCCCATCAGTGCCCCATGGCCATTTGCTCAGTGGAGAATAGATATCCTTGGTTCTTTCCCCCTCACATCTGGTTAGCGCAAGTTTCTGCTGGTGGCCATCGACTATTTCACGAAGTGGGTCGAAGCTGAGCCCTTAGCTCATATAATCGAGATAAAAGTGAAAGATTTTATTTTAAAATCAATCATCTACCATTATGATTTTCTCTGAGTACTGATCATAGATAACGACAGACAGTTTAGTGATGTTCGGCTTCATGAATTTTGCAGAGAATATGGAATAGAACATCGCTTTACCTCGGTTGGCCATTCGCAGGTGAATGAAGAGGTGGAGATGTCTAATAGAACTCTTCTGTAAGGCTTGAAGGCCAGAATAGATCGAACTGGAAGATCCTGGATAGATAAGCTTCATCATATACTGTGGGCCTATCGAACCACTCAAAGGCTCCCAATGGACGAGACTCCTTTTAATCTCACATTCGAGACTGAAGCAGTCATCCTTATGGAATTTGGACTCTCCTCTCTCAGAGTTGAGGAATATAATAAAGATACCAACTCTGTATAGCTTCGAACCAACTTCGACTTGATTGAAGAAAGTAGTGACTAACAATGTCCGAGTCAAAACCAAGAATAGCTGCCTATCCTCAGAGGGTGGCCAGATACTACAATGCCCGAGTCAAAATCAAGAAATTCTAAATTGATGACCTGGTATTGCGGTGAGC
Organism: Elaeis guineensis; assembly: GCF_000442705.2. Classification (NCBI taxonomy): domain Eukaryota; kingdom Viridiplantae; phylum Streptophyta; class Magnoliopsida; order Arecales; family Arecaceae; genus Elaeis; species Elaeis guineensis. The sequence goes on along the minus strand of NC_026001.2, from coordinate 693,384 downwards.
CGAAGTTTTACAGTTCACTGAGTAGAAAAAGCTATCACCTAATTGAAAAGATCCTTTTCAGGTGGATGAGGTAGTACGTCCAAGAATCTATCGGCTCAAGTAACTCAATGGGACTCCACTCCCTAAACCATGGAACTCAACCAACCTACGCATATATCATCAGTGATATTATAATATTATGTCATATATATCAATATAAATATTTAGATTCACTAATCCCTGCTTGCTTAAGCATCATGAATGGCCTAAACTTTTTTTGCTACGAAGAATTTCTCTGATCGAAACTATGTCTAACAGATAAGGGCTAACCATAAGGACCCTCGATGATCGACGACCAATCCTCAATGACTTGAAAGTGGGGCTAACTTACAAGACCCCATCTGAGCCCAAGTCATGTGAGAAGCAGAGGGTGACCCCAAGAGACCTCCAATGGGCTAACTCATAAGATCCTCAGTCTGCGATCGTGAGAAGTGTACATGCTGCCTACGGACATATGCTACCTCTTGCATAAAAATGAGAAGTGCACATGCTGCCTATGGACACACACTACCTCTCATGTGAAGATGAGAAGTGTACGCACTGCCTATAGGCACATGCTACCTCTCGCATGAAGATAAGAAGTACACATGCTGTCTTTCATATGAAGACGAAAAGTATACACGCTACCTCTCATATAAAAATGAGAAGTACACATGCTATCTCTTGCATAAAAATGAGAAGTACATGTGTTGTCTTTCATGTGAAGATGAGAAGTGCACACGCTGTCTATGGATACATGCTGTCTCTCATGTGAAGACGAGAAGTGCACATGCTGCCTCTCTCATAAAAATGAAAAGTATACATACTGTCTACGGGCACACACTATCTCTCGCATAAAAATGAGAAGCGCATATACTGCCTACGGACACACGCTGCCTCTCATGTGAAGACAAGAAGTACACATGCTGCCTACGGACACATGCTCTCTCACATAAAAATGAGAAGTGCACACGCTATCTACGGTACACACAGTCTTTTGTGTGAAGACGAAGAGTGCACACGCTACTTATCACATAAAAATGATAAGTATACATGCTGCCTACGGATACACGCCGCCTCTCATGTGAAGATGAGAAGTGCACATGCTGTCTCTCGCATAAAAATGAGAAGTGCACATGCTGCTCTGCTCATAAGATGAGCCGAACACACACTGCCTCTTCTCCACAGGGTAGAGCCAGGCTGCCGTCCGCAGGGCAGAGCCAAGCAGCCGCCTGCAGGGCAGAATCAAGCTGCTGTTTGCAGGGCAGGGCCAAGATATCGCTTACCAAACAGAACCAGTGGCTCTCTGGCCGGAACCACCTTCAGCAAAGTTCGTTCGGAGTAATTTGTCTCGAATCAGAATGAGTTTGTTTAAATTCCTAAGGTCTGGATTGATCCAGATCGAAACAATTCTAAGCACTTTAGGTCGAGGTCAGCCTCTGCGTGTTAGGTTACAATATACAACCTTACAAAAGATAATTTTTTATTCATTTTGATATTTACAAGAAGAAGGAAGGCGTCTTCAGCACCACCTGACAAAAAAAAAGTGGAAGAAAGTACAGTAAAATAAAAGAAAGCCATGAAGGTCACGTCGGTCTAGAAGCAGATCTCCACCAGTCAACGAACCCAATTTGGAGCTCTTGTCATCGTGGACGATGGCAACGATCGGATAGTAGATGCTCTCCTCGATCCCCAGCTCAAGGATGATGAAGTTCAATTCTTATCCGACGAGGAAGCCTCATTGTTGTTATTTCTGGGCTGGAAGGATTGGATCTTCAAATACAGTATCATCTACAGCAAACGGCCCTTATAGTCCTTGAAATCGAGGATAAAGCCACTGGCAGCGATGTCGACAGTCTGCTTAAACTCCGCAAAGGCTCGAGACTCCTGGACACAATGCGTCTGAACTCCAGGTTGAATCAACCCAAACTGGGGGGTATGTTCACTCTTAGAAGATGACGGGACCCGAGAGTTGGAGGGCACCCTATGAGAGGAAGATGGACTAGTGCATCTAGTTCTTGCCCTCTCCCAGGTTGCTCTCACCAGAGCCCTTCGCTCCTTACTCTAGCCTTGATCGCTGACAAGGGTGGATGCAGGGGTGGTGTCATCATGACCAAAGAAAGAAAGAATGAAAGAAAGAAAGAAAGAAAAAAAAGAGGATTTTGCAGGAGAGAAAGATGAAAGATAGGACTCAACTGGCTTTCAACCCCTATTTATAAACGTCAGTGTCCACATCAATCGCCAATCGATTGCTTGAAGGAATACATACATTCATATATACATATATATATATATATACATACATACATTCATATATATATATATATATATATATACATATATATGTATGTATGTATGTATATATGTATATATATATATATATATGTTGATGCAAAAATCTGCTTGCGCCGGAGAAGCTGGAGTCGGGGAAGCCGCGGTCGCCGTCGGGACCTGCAAGAGAAGTCTAAACCGGAGGTGGGGTTGCTCCGGCAAGACCCTCCGACGCTCAAGTCAGTTCTCTGCCTCAACAAGAATGGAGTGCTCGAACGAAGAATTTAGCAGAGTTTGGAGATAAAAAAAATGAGCTTAGAGAATAACGTATCTGAGTCCCCCTTTTATAGGCGGAGGGGGCAACGGATTGATGGTGACACCTGTAACCGTCTGGTAGTGGGCCGCCCGTGGTCAGAGGAATTTATTGCGAGAGGTAGTGGAGCGAAATCGTGGCCATCACCGCAGCTCGCCACGTGGAATCAGTTGCAGGGAGTGGAGCAGCGCCCGTTGTCGTGGCTTGCCAGCGGGTGGGAGAATCGCCCGGTATCCATCGCAGGAGGTGGAGCAGGTTCGTGGCCGTTATCGTGGCCTACCAGGGGGTAGTGGAGCTGTGCGGAATCTGCCACAGGAAGTGGGGCAGGGCGGCGACGGTTACTGCGGCTTGTTAGGGAATGATGGAGCTGCGCGAAATCTGTCACAGGAGGTGGAGCAGGGTCGTGGCCGTTTTGGTGGCCTGCCAGGAGGCGCGGATCTGTTGATTGAAGCTCGGCGAGGGTCAGAGCCCGACCTTTGTAGAGGTCCGGGAGAGGTCCTCCTGGCGGCTTGGGTCGTGGGCAGAGTCTGACTTCTGTGGGAGTCCGGGCGGAGCCGTGCTGCAGGGGATGTCGGAGGCGGAGCCCGACTCCCGTAGGAGTCCGGGCGGAGCTGCTCCGTAGCTGGTGTCGGAGGCGGAGCCCGGCTCCCGTAGGAGTCCGGGCGGAGCCCTCTCGGAGCTGAAGTTGCGGGCGGAACCCGGCTCCCGTAGGAGTCCGGGCGGAGTCCTCTGCAATCAAAGTTAGAGGTGAAGTCCGGCTCCCGTAGGAGTCCGGACGGAGCTTACCAGCAGTTGATACTGAGAGCGGAGCCTGGCTCCCGTAGGAGTCCGGGTGGAGCTGTGCTGCAGTCGATATCGGAGGCGGAGCCCGGCTCCCGTAGGAGTCCGGGCGGAGCTGCTCTGTAGCTGATGTCGGAGGCGGAGCCCGGCTCTCGTAGGAGTCCGGGCGGAGCCGTTCCGCAGTTGATGTCGGGGGCGGAGCCCGGCTCCCGTAGGAGTCCGGGTGGAGCCGTTCCGCAGTTGATGTCGGGGCAGAGCCCGGCTCCCGTAGGAGTCCGGGCGGAGCTGTTCTGATGTCGCGGCGGAGCCCGACTCCCGTAGGAGTCCGGGCGGAGCCCTCTCGGAGCAGAAGTTGCGGGCGGAACCCGGCTCCCGTAGGAGTCCGGGCGGAGTCCTCTGCAATCAAAGTTAGAGGTGAAGTCCGGCTCCCGTAGGAGTCCGGACGGAGCTTACCAGCAGTCAAAGTTAGAGGTGAAGTCCGGCTCCCGTAGGAGTCCGGACGGAGCTTACCAGCAGTTGATACTGAGAGCGAAGCCTGGCTCCCGTAGGAGCCCGGGCAGAGCTGTGCTGCAGTCGATGTCGGAGGCGGAGCTCGGCTCCCGTAGGAGTCCGGGCGGAGCTGCTCTGTAGTCGATGTCGGAGGCGGAGCACGGCTCCCGTAGGAGTCCGGGCGGAGCCGCTCTGTAGCTGATGTCAGAGGCGGAGCCCGGCTCCCGTAGGAGTTCGGGCGGAGCTGTTCTGATGTCGGCGGCGGAGCCCAGCTCCCGTAGGAGTCCGGGCGGAGCTGTTTCGATGTCGGCGGTGGAGCCCGGCTCCCGTAGGAGTCCGGGCGGAGCTTGTTCTGATGTCGGCGACGGAGCCCGGCTCCCGTAGGAGTCTGGGCGGAGCTGTTCTGTTGTCGGCGGTGGAGCCCGGCTCCCGTAGGAGTCCGAGCGGAGCTGTTCTGATGTCGGCGGCGGAGCCCGGCTCTCATAGGAGTCCGGGCGGAGCTGCTCTGTAGCTGAAGTTGCGGGCGGAACCCGACTCCCGTAGGAGTCCGGGCGGAGTCCTCTGCAATCAAAGTTAGAGGTGAAGTCCGGCTCCCGTAGGAGTCCGGACGGAGCTTACCAGCAGTCAAAGTTAGAGGTGAAGTCCGACTCCCGTAGGAGTCCGGACGGAGCTTACCAGCAGTTGATACTGAGAGCGGAGCCTGGCTCCCTTAGGAGCCCGGGCGGAGCTGTGCTGCAGTCGATGTCGGAGGCGGAGCCCGGCTCCCGTAGGAGTCCGGGCGGAGCTGCTCTGTAGTCGATGTCGGAGGCGGAGCTCGGCTCCCGTAGGAGTCCGGGCGGAGCCGCTCTGATGTCGGCGGTGGAGCCCGGCTCCCGTAGGAGTCCGGGCGGCGGAGCCCGGCTCCGTAGGAGTCTGGGCGGAGCTTGTTCTGATGTCGGCGGTGGAGCTCGGCTCCCGTAGGAGTCCGGGCGGAGCTGTTCTGTTGTCGGCGGTGGAGCCCGGCTCCTGTAGGAGTCCGGGCGGAGCTGTTCTGATGTCGGCGGTGGAGCCCGGCTCCCGTAGGAGTCCAGGCGGAGCTGCTCTGTAGCTGATGTCGGAGGCGGAGCCCGGCTCCCGTAGTAGTCCGGGCGGAGCTGTTCTGATGTCGGCGGCAGAGCCCGACTCCCGTAGGAGTCCGGGCGGAGCTGTTCTGATGTCGGCGGTGGAGCCCGGCTCCCGTAGGAGTTCGGGCGGAGCTGTTCTGATCTCGACGGCGGAGCCCGGCTCCCGTAGGAGTCCGGGCAGAGCTGTTCTGTTGCCGATTCCGCCGAGAGTTTCGGCTGTGGGTATTTTATACCCAACACCAGTCCCCCTACTTTCGAGTTTGAATTTCAAGCGAAGAAAGTACACAGAGAGAGAGATGGGTACAGCCGGAACCGTCCCTTCGAATCCTGCGCACTGCCGCCTCCAGATATTTTGGCATTAAATGAGCGCGTGCCGGAGTCTTTTCGAATTGGAGCGGTATGAGGGGAGGCTTCAAAAATCTCATAGGTACACTGGCCTAGGTACGGCGTAATTATGATCCTGCCAACCGTCAGCCGCTTTTAGCCGTCTGCCAGGGGGAGTGGGACACGCGTCGGATGCGGACTGGCCAGGGGGATTCGCGATCATTATGGCACCGGATCCCAGGGTCTATTTAAACCCGTCCTCCCCCCTTCAGGCGTCCTACTCCATTCCTGAGTTTTCGCTGGTGTCTGTCTTCTCTTCGAGAGCCTGCTCTAGTGAACGTCTTCTCGAGCCGTAGGCGCCTCCCGTTTTTCGTCCCTCAGGTCCCTCAGAGCGATATAGGTTAGTGCCAACCTTCTTCTCGCCGCCTAGGGGCTTCTCCTCTCTTCATTACTTTTGTGCCTCCCTCCGAGTTAGCCTTCGGCGTCTCGTTCCCCTTTCGGTCTGTCTTTTTAGGGTCCTTTAGGCTCTCCCTCCGAAACTGCTCAAAATGTCCTCTGACTCTTCTGCTCCCGGCAGTTCCGAGAGTTCTTCTGCTTCAAACCCCCAGGTCCCTGTCTCTGCAGACGAACCCGCGTCCGGGGCTGGGCCTCGCCCGATTTTCGCACCGGGCGCAATTCCATGCTCATCGACTTCGGATGAACTCCTTCTAATAAGGGTTCGGTATGGGGTTCCTCTGGAGTACGACCTGGAGCTATCTGGCCCCTCTGACCGGGCCAGCGCTCCCCCTCCCGATCGCTTCTGTTTGTATCAGGAAGCGTTCCGTGCCGGACTCCGGCTTCCGCTTCCTGTCTTTGTTGCTGCCTTCTTCCGCTTCTTGGACATTTCTCTCGCCTCCGTGGCCCCGAATTCCTTTAGATTTTTGATAGGGTTTCTCTCTCTCTGCCACATAGCCGAGGTCCAGCCGTCCCTCTCATTGTTCAGGCACTTTTATACCTTCAAGTGCCATCCTTCGGCGAAGGACTGGTGGTACTTCTCCCCCCAGTTTGGCAAGAAGGGGTTGCTGAAGGGCGCCCCTTCTTCGATTCACAATTGGAAGGGAAAATTTCTCTTTGTCTACTGTCCGACCCTGGAACTGGGCCTGCCCCCTTGGGGGTCTCTGAGGGATTCCGTCCGTCGGGCTCCCAGCCTGGGGGAGGACGACCTTCAGGCCGCCCAGAAGCTCCTAACTTATCCCGCTCCTTCCCTTCCTAATCTGCTGAGGGAGCAGCTTCTTTTCAACATCGGCCTGAGCCCTCAGGATCCAGCGAGTATTTATCTTTTCTTTTCTTGCCTTCCTCTTCTTCTTCTCTTTACTTTTTTCTTCCCGCTCTTTTCTTTCTCTTTCTTTCTCTCTTCTTTTTTCTTCTCTCTCTTCTTTTTTTTTTTTTTTGACTCTGGACTGATCGGTGTCGCTTCTTCTTTTTTTTTTTTTTTTTTTTAGCAATGGACGTCGAAGCAACGCGGATGCTCGCCAAGGGCATGAGAGCTCAGAAGAGGAAGGGTGCGACGGCCTCCGGATCGGCGAAGAGGGCCAGGGCGGAGGAGACGAGCTTGGCTGCGCCCGTCCAGGCGGCCCCGGCCATCGACATTCCTTCAGATGCCGAGCCAGTGGCCCCCCGGGCTTCCTCGAGGAGCCCGCCAACTGGGGCCCCCGCTCCGGGGGTTCGCCCCACGGAGGCGCCCGCCGCGGGGAGGAGGAGGAAATCGGTAGCTCGCAGGGCGAGTAGCCACCGAGCTGCTGCAGACGAGTCTGTCTGCTTCGAGGGGGGATCGAAGAACCCCTTCAACGACAAGGACCTGATCAGGCGGCTGCTCGATGGCTGCATCCTGTCCGACGTCGTGGAGAGGATCGACCGCGCCGATCCCGAGCAGCGGGCTTGGGACTCTTTGGGGTCCTTCCTCGAGGTAAGCGGATGTTTATTTGCACGGTCACTCGGTCTTTGTTGTAATTCTCTGTCCGTCCTTGCAGATTGGGCACCAGCTCTTCGCCTATGTCGAGGCGACGAGCCGCATGAGAAGGGACCTCCTTCAGGCGGAGAAACGCCGCCAGGCCGAGGTTGCTTGCCTCCAAGCGAAGACGGCCGAAGTAGCCGCCCTCCAGGAGGCCCTAGAAAGAGAGAGGCAAGCCCGGGAAGAGGAGAGACAAGCCCGGGAAGAGGAGAGACGAATTTTGGAGGAGTCGGTGAGGAAGGCGGAGGCCGAGGTCGCCCATTTGGTCGAGCAAACTCCGGTTCTGGTCTCGGAGGCCAGGGCTCTTGCGGTGGAGGAGTTCAAGGCTTCCGCGGAGATGAGGGAACTGAACGTCCAATTCGGCCAGGAGGCGTTCACTAAGAGGTTCGAGCTCTGCCAAGAGAAGGTGGCCAGCAGATACCCCGACCTCGATCTCGGCTTTCTTGAGGAGTCTGAAGACGAGGCCGGCCCTTCGTCCGCCGCCACCGCAGTCGCACCCCCCGCGTTGAGTCCTCCACCTCCTGCCCCGAGGTCTGAGACCTCTGATCTTGTGCTCTTATTTTGTCACCATATTTCCTTTCTGTTTGTCTTCAAAATTATTCAATCAATAAAGTCGAATTTCTTGTTGTGGATGGCCTCTCCTTCCCCCTCCTCCTCCTTTCTGCTTTTCTTCTTGTAATGAGTCGATCTTTGACGCTTGCACCTTTCGATGGCAGTGCCCTGCTGAAGCACTCCCCTTGCCCCTGGGGGTCCCGCTGAAATCAACAATCCAGCGGCTGAAAAAGGAGGTCCTCCACCTGACGAAGAAGTTGAAGAAGTCGGAAAGCGAGCTCCGCAAGTCGAGAGAATGCCATTACGAAGCCGCCGCTGAGGCCGCCCACTTTAGGAGTCTCCGAGTGAAGGCGATCATGGATTACAGCCGGAGGAAGGTGAACTTCATAAAGGAGCTCGAGGAATGTAAGAAGAGTGCCAGCGACCGAACTTGGGCTCAAGAGGCCAGGATCAGTGCCCTTAAGGTGGAGCTATCAGCTGCGAAGAGGAAGATCGGCCAGCTGGAAGGAAACTCATCCCGGCTCCTGGCACGGGTTGATGATGAACAGAAGTGGTCGCAGAAGGTCTCCGACCTCCAGAAGCAGCTTCAAGATGCCGAGATGAGCCACGATGTGCAGCGGGCCAGCTGGCGCCGGCAAGTGGAAGAGTACAAAGGGAGATTCCAGAAGGCGACGGACGAGGTCGTTCGTCTCCAGAGGCAGCTGGTTACTAGGGCGCAGCTTACTTCCGCCTAAGATACCGAAGAGCTCCAAGCCCTGAGAGGCACTGTCGAAGGGATTTCTGTCTCCCTTGGGGAGAAGACAGCCGAGCTGCAACAAGTGAAAATCCAACTGGCGCTTGAGCGGAAGGCCGTCGCGGACGCAGAGGCGGAGTCTGAAGTTTTGCGGAAGTGGCATCGAGAAGCGGAGGCTGAGAGCCGGCAACTTCGTCAGGCGCTCCAGGATACGCTGCGGAAGAGGGAAGAACTAGAAGAAGCAATGGAGAACCTGAGGCAGTCCTGGTTGAGGGATGGAGGTGATAACCCTAGGTCGGAGGGAGCAGGGCCTCCTTAGAGCTCTTTTGTCTTTATGTCTTACCATGTAGTTACTTTCTTTTTGTCGTTTTGTCCTTCTTTCCCTGGCCGTCCTGGCCTTGTAGTACGTATACCGGAAATGGAAAAAAGAGCGCTTTGTGTTACCTTGTCCATGCGTAGCACTGATATTGTCGTCTGTTAGACCTTTCTTGTCGTTTGGCTTGTCTGACGTAGATGTCGTCGTGGGGGGGGGCTCTTTCCTTTCATCCGACCTTGTTACGCGGTCGAGTTTCGCCACCATTATTAACCCTTGCTGCAGAAGTGGCAGATGGAGCCCGGCTTCCGTAGGAGTCCGGGCGAAGTCTTTCTTGGCGTAGGAACCCGGCTCCCGTAGGAGTCCGGGCGAAGTCTTCCTTGGCGGCGGAATTCGGCTCCCGTAGGAGTCCGGGTGAAGTCTTCCTTGGCGGCGGAACCCGACTCCCGTAGGAGTCTGGATGAAGTCTTCCTTGGCGTAGAAACCCGGCTCCCGTAGGAGTCCGGGCCTTCCATTTTGCTCGAGCCGGCGTGAGGTTCTCCTCTCGTTACCAGCCTGGCTTGTGGGGGGCGTTAGGGCGCTGTAAGGCCTCTCCCCCCTCCGGTCTAAAAGAACCGGGCCTTCAACTTTGCTCATGTCAGGACGAGGTTCTCCTCCTGTTTCTGACATGGCTGTGGGGCCACATTAGGGCGTTGCAAGGCCTCTCCCCCCATCCAGTCTAAAAGAATCGGGCCTTTGACTTTGCTCAAGTTAGGACGAGGTTCTCCTCCTGTCCCTAATAGGGCTGTGGGGGCACATTAGGGCATTGCAAGGCCTCTCCCCCCATCCGGTCTAAAAGAACCGGGCCTTTGACTTTGCTCAAGTTAGGGCGAGGTTCTCCTCCTGTCCCTAACAGGGCTGTGGGGGCACATTAGGGCGTTGCAAGGCCTCTCCCCCCATCCGGTCTAAAAGAACCGGGCCTTTGACTTTGCTCATGTCAGGACGAGGTTCTCCTCCTGTTCCTGACATGGCTGTATTTTTGGAGGGATCATATCCGGTCATAATACATCCACGCTAGGTGGGAGGGGCACGTTAGCTAGAAAGAAAAGTAGATTCAAGACGAAATAGTAAGTGATACATTTACAGTTTTTTCGCTCCTCCTTGAAGCCCTCCGGTGATGGAGTCGATGGTCCCGATGGGAGGTCGGTCCTCGGGTTGCTCCTTCCTTTTCTGTGGTTCAGGCAGTGGGAGGGCTCTTGGTCGGTCTCCTCTACCCTCAGGCCTGCGGCGGATGAATCTGTCGAGTCGACCTCGCCGAATGAGCTCCTCGATCTTGTCCTGGAGCTGGATGCATTCCTCCGTGTCGTGGCCGTGGTCGCGGTGGTAGAGGCAGAACTTGTTGGGGTTGCACTTCCCGGGGTGTGTGCGCATCCTCTCCGGCCTAGGGAGCTGCTCCCTGACCTCCATCAGTACCTGGGCCTTCAAGGCGTTGAGGGGGGCGTAGTTGCGAAATTTCTCTAGTGGGAACCCCGTCGAAACCTGCAGTATGGGCTTCTCTGCCCGCGTGCCCGGGGTGGAGTAAGGGCGCGCTTATGTCCAGGAGGGGATCGGGAACGTGGCCGGGCTTCCTTTGGCCTTTTCTCAATTGCGGGCTTACTCGAATCTCCCGCTTGGCGCTCCCTTGCTGTCTCTTCGTCCTTCATTTTGAAGGCTTCTTTCGCTCGGGCGTATCCTTCAGCCCGAGCCAGTAAATCGGCAAAATCCCTGGGATACTTCTTCTCCAGGGAGTACAAAAGATCATTCTTCTGAAGGCCACCTTTCAGGGCGGCCATGGCAACTGACTGGTCCAAGTTTCGGACCTCCAATGCCGCGATGTTGAAGCGGTTGACGTAGGCCCGTATGGACTCCCCTTCCCTCTGCTTGATGTTGATGAGGGACTCCGAACCCTTCCGGGGACGCCGGCTGCTGACAAAATGGGCCACGAATTGGTGGCTCATTTGATCGAAGGAAAATATGGTACCCAGCTTCAGAGCCGAGTACCAGTTCCTCGCTGCTCCCTTCAAAGTAGACGGGAAAGCCCGGCACAAGATGGCGTCAGGAGCGCCGTGAAGCAGCATCATCGTTCGGAAGGCCTCCAGATGATCAACCGGGTCTGACGTCCCGTCGTAGCTTTCGAACTGGGGAAGCTTGAAGTTCGGCGGGATCGGTTCCTGCATAATCATTTGGGAGAAGGGAGGGTCAGTGCAAATATCCTCACCATAAGCGGGAGGTGCGTGGCGGAGTTCTTCGATCCGCCGGTTCATCTCCTGGAGCCTCCGGTCCAGAAAATCCTCTCGACTTCGAGTCTCGAGGGTCCTTTGGCAGAACGGGGGCAGGGATCTTCCAGGGGTGGAGTCGTGATCCGATTGAGGGCTTTCTACCCTCGGATTCGCTTTCCCGGGAAGGATGGGGCGGCTGGCCCAGGTGGCCCGCCCCGCCGTCGGGTTCTGGCCTTCCGGAGATGCCCCCTCCGGATGCGCCGACGCCTGCGGTTGCTGCTGCTGCATTGCTTGTACGGCTTCGACGAGGCCTTTGACCTGCTGCGCCAGCAAGTCAAACTGCTCCACACCGACCGCCGCCACCGGAGGGGGAGGAGGAGGAGGCTGAGAAACGGGAGGGGAGGCCGGAGCCTGAGATCTGGCCGCGGAGGCCGTGGACCGCCGGGTGGATGCCTTGCGCGGAGGCATCGAGTGTCGATCTCGCGGGGGAAGATTAGGAGTGGGTGACGGAGAAACGGTCGGAGGTGGCTCCGTTGAACACTCCTTTAAGAACAAGGGTGCTGCGAAGACACAGCCCTTCCTCTAGCGCCAATCTTATTGATGCAAAAATCTGCTTGCGCCGGAGAAGCTGGAGTCGGGGAAGCCGCGGTCGCCGCCGGGACCTGCAAGGGAAGTCTAAACCGGAGGTGGGGTTGCTCCGGCAAGACCCTCCGACACTCAAGTCAGTTCTCTGCCTCAACAAGAATGGAGTGCTCGAACGGAGAATTTAGCAGAGTTTGGAGATAAGAAAATGAGCTTAGAGAATAACGTATCTGAGTCCCCCTTTTATAGGCGGAGGGGGCAACAGATTGATGGTGACACCTGTAACCGTCTGGTAGTGGGCCGCCCGTGGTCAGGAGAATTTATTGCGAGAGGTAGTGGAGCGGAATCGTGGCCATCACCGCAGCTCGCCACGTAGAATCAGTTGCAGGGAGTGGAGCAGCGCCCGTTGTCGTGGCTTGCCAGCGGGTGGGAGAATCGCCCGGTATCCATCGCAGGAGGTGGAGCAGGTTCGTGGCCGTTATCGTGGCCTACCAGGGGGTAGTGGAGCTGTGCGGAATCTGCCACAGGAAGTGGGGCAGGGCGGCGACGGTTACTGCGGCTTGTCAGGAAATGATGGAGCTGCGCGGAATCCGTCACAGGAGGTGGAGCAGGGTCGTGGCTGTTTTGGTGGCCTGCCAGGGGGCGCGGATCTGTTGATTGAAGCTCGGCGAGGGTCGGAGCCCGGCCTTTGTAGAGGTCCGGGAGAGGTCCTCCTGGCGGCTGGGGTCGTGGGCGGAGTCTGACTTCCGTGGGAGTCCGGGCGGAGCCGTGCTGCAGGGGATGTCGGAGGCGGAGCCCGGCTCCCGTAGGAGTCCGGGCGGAGCTGCTCCGTAGCTGGTGTCGGAGGCGGAGCCCGGCTCCCGTAGGAGTCCGGGCGGAGTCCTCTCGGAGCTGAAGTTGCGGGCGGAACCCGGCTCCCGTAGGAGTCCGGGCGGAGTCCTCTGCAATCAAAGTTAGAGGTGAAGTCCGGCTCCCGTAGGAGTCCGGACGGAGCTTACCAGCAGTTGATACTGAGAGCGGAGCCTGGCTCCCGTAGGAGTCCGGGTGGAGCTGTGCTGCAGTCGATGTCGGAGGCGGAGCCTGGCTCCCGTAGGAGTCCGGGTGGAGCTGCTCTGTAGCTGATGTTGGAGGCGGAGCCCGGCTCTCGTAGGAGTCCGGGCGGAGCCGTTCCGCAGTTGATGTCGGGGGCGGAGCCCGGCTCCCGTAGGAGTCCGGGCGGAGCTATTCTGATGTCGCGGCGGAGCCCGGCTCCCGTAGGAGTCTGGGCGGAGCCCTCTCGGAGC
>NC_026001.2:620396-677896 GCF_000442705.2 Elaeis guineensis | reverse complement strand
CTTGATTTCTAACTCGGGATCTCATCCGTTCCTATCCCTGCCTGCCGTTCGACAAAATTCCCCACCCCTCTCCTTTGCTCACAGTCACACGCACCTCCTCATAGGTTGCGCCGCTCTTGTCTCTACCATCGCGATCACTTCGCCTCAGCACGGCTGCATGATGTATACGGCCACTTTAGTTGCAATAACCTCCTGTGGGGACCTGCAAATTCACCTCTGTTTTCTTTTCTGCAAGAGCCCTACCAAATGCTATCAGTAAATCAGAAAAATCTATCAACCGGTGTAGAAACTTATGGATTCTAACGTCGTTTTGGTAAACCTGCCCTTGAATTGCTCTCATGCTTTCGCTCCTATCCTGATTTGAACTGTGAGCTTCATTGAAATTTGTTTATGCCGTAAATAAATTACGCACCTGCTCTCTCCTCCCTGCCTACTCGTGGTATCTAAAGTTAGGGGTTCAGGGGTCTTATTTTCAGATGAATGGATGGGTTTGACATAATATTTTTTGAGTCTTTCATGATCCCGGATTTATCGTGCCTCACCACTTGCCTACATTTGCATTGATGGTCCACTGTATAGATATTGTTAAGGGTACAGGATTTCATTTTATGCTGTTGAAAATAAGTGGGAACCTTGAGAATGAGGAGATGGTTGAGTGATGCAGCCCGTGGTTTAATTAGCAGAAAATAAAGGGGAAATGGGTGAGAATTTGAAGGGGAATGAAGTGTGGGAGGAGTCTACCTACTTGGATAGACCTTAGATAAGGTCAAATCCGGAAAAAACTTAGTAACAACTCTGGATAAGCATCAGATAGTTTCAAACTCTGTAAATATTTTTCCTCTGATCTGAAAGTGCATACAATGAACTTTATATAGATGCTTAGAAGTTTCAGGATAGTTACAGACCCTTGGACCAGACTTTTGACTAATAAATGATCTTGGAACTAAACTCTTAACTAGTAAATGCATCCTAACAAAAACAGACTATGGAAAAACTAAATGACTCCTAGGATAACTTAAAAATTTGATTGAGAAATTCTAGAATAATCTAAGAAAATATCTGCTGAAAATATCTAGCTGAATCTGAGAAACTATTTGACTTATTTTCTATCAATCCTCCCCCGCTTGGAAAGAACTCATCTCCGACGAGTGAAAAGCTTGATATCGATCAAAAAGTTCTTGATTGCAACACTGAAAATCTGAAACAGTAATCCAAGTACTCTCAGAATTGGCTTTCCTTTCTATTTGACAAGAAACTTCTGGCATCTCCCATTTCCAGTGGAGACAATCTGTTCATCAAGAACATCTTCAATGACATCCATGTTCTTTGGCACCTCTGGAAGTCTTGGAGTTGATATGACTGATGGAGCTTCCTCATTATTGCCATAATAGGGATTAAGATCCTCAACATTAAAAATTGGGCTGATGCTAAGCTCCTCAGACAGTTCAAGTAAATAAGCATTTGCTCCAAGTTGCTTTAGCACTTCGAAAGGGCCTGCTCTTCTTGAATGAAGCTTCTTGAATGTCCCCTTTGGAAAGTGTTCTGGCCTCAGGTGAATGATCACTTTATCTCCTATTTGAAAGTCTACAAATCTCCTATGCTTGTTTGCATCATATTTGTATTGCTTATTACTAGCAGCAATTTTCTTCTTCACTTCATGAATCTCATGGATATGCTTACCAAAATCCTCAGCTTCTTGACTGGTCTGGCCTTCAATAGGTAATGGAACAAGGTCGGTAGGTTGCCGTGGCTTTAAACCTATCACGATCTCGAAAGGAGACCGTCCCATACTTTTATTTACACTACTATTGTAAGCAAATTCGGCTGTTGGCAAGATCAGATCCCATGATTTCGCATTTTCGCCCACAAGGCAGCGCAAAAGATTGTCCAAACTATGATTGATGGCCTCCATTTGGTCATCAGTTTGTGGATGGTAGGCACTAGAAAACGTCAACTGTGTATCCATAAGTTTTCACAGGATCTTCCATAAATAATTACAAATTTAACATCTCTATTAGAAACTATGGTCTTAGGAAGACCATGTAACCTCACTACTTCGTGGAAAAAGATTTGGGCAATTTTTGATGCATTTGATGTCTTTCAATAGGGAATAAAATGGGCCATTCTTGAAAATCTATCCACCATGACAAAGATTGAGTCATACCCTCTAGGTGTTTTAGGAAGTCCTAAAACAAAATCCAAGATTTGGGCAATTTTTGATGCATCTGATGTCTTCCAACAGGGAATAAAATGGGAAATTTTTGAAAATCTATCCACCATGACAAAGATCGAGTTGTACCCTCTAGGTGTTTTAGGAAGCCCTAAAATAAAATCCATAGATAAATCTTCCCATGGTACTTGAGGCACTGGAAGAGATGTGTACAGCTCTGAATTCTGCTTGTGACCCTTTGAAACTTGACAAACACGACATTGCCAAATAATCTTTTCAACATCACCCCTTAGCCATGGCCAATAGAATCTATCCTCCATCAAGGATGTTGTCTGTCACGTCCAAAGTGTCCAGCTAGTTCTCCTAAATGTAACTCCCAAATGACAAAATCACGAATTGAAGTATTTGGCAAGCATAATTGGTTACCATAAAAAAGATAACCATTCGTCCAACCGAAATGAGGATGAGTAGCAGCCACATTTTCCTGCAAATCTGTATAAATTGTCCCAAAATAGGGATCACTTGCATACTCATTTTTTAACTCTTCAAAACCAGCCACTTTGATAGACATAACCAGCAAGGTTGCCTTCGACTGAGAGTATTAGTTGTCTTATTTTAAGCACCTGAACAATGTCCCATCACGTAGGAAAATTGTTTCAAATAAGAACTCTACTTGGCATGCTTGGAGCTTAGGTGCCTCTGAGAATGAAGATACTCCAATGCCTCATGGCGGAATATAAGATGAATTCGTTGTAAGATAAATATTGCTTCCAATGCTTGACAGCTTGGACTATAGCATAGAACTCAAGATCATAAGTCAATTATTTCTTCTTTGCTTCATTGAGTTTCTCACTATAATAAGCAACAGGATGCCCTTGTTGGCTAAGGACTGCACCAATGCCTACATGTGATGCATCACAAGCAAGCTCGAACACCTTTTTAAAATCTGAAATTTTTAAGACAGTGTTCCTATCATCTTCATGTTTATTTCTTGAAAAGCCTGATCAGCTGCCCTCGTCCACACAAAATTTCCTTTCTTGAGGCATTCTGTAATTGGTGCCATGATGGAACTAAAATTGCAAATGAAACACCGATAAAAAGTAGCTAATCTATAGAAGCTTCTTACTTCACTTAAGCTGGTTGGTGTAGGCCAATCAAGAGTAGCCTTCACCTTTTCAGGATCAGCTGTAATGCCTTCAGAAGAAATGATAAATCCCAAGAAACTGACACAATCAGTTAAGAATGCACCCTTCTTCAAATTGATATAGAACTTCTCCACCTGTAAAGTCATCCAAATCTTTTTGAGGTGAGTTAAGTGCTGCTCTCTATTGCTACTGTAGATCAGTATATCATCGAAGTATACTGCCACAAATCTCCCAATATAGGGCTGTAGGAGATGCGTCATTACCCTCATGAAGGTGCTTGGTGCACTGGTAAGCCCAAATGGCATCATTAACGATTCGTAGAGATCGTCTTTTATTTTGAAAGCTGTTTTCCATTCATTACTTGGACGAATTCTGATTTGATGATAACTACTCATGTGGTCAATTTTTGAAAACACCTTTGCTCCAGCCATTAAGTCAAGCATATCATCAAGTCTAGGTATAGAAAACCGACACTTGATGGTTATTTTATTTATGGCTCGACTATTGATGCACATCCTCCAAGATCCATCTTTCTTTGGCATCAATAATTCTGGAACAGCACAAGGGCTGAGGCTTTCTCTGATGAAACCTTTAGAAAGAAGATCTTCAACTTGCCTTCTTAATCCTTCATGTTCAATCAGGCTCATTTGATAGGCTAGTGAGTCTGGAAGTGACGCTCCAGATACAAGATCAATTGCATGTTGAATTTCACGCATCGGGGGAAGTCCTTTTTGGCAACTGCCCTAGACTTAAGTCAACAAATCCTGATAATATTTGCTGAATATCAGAATCTGAATTAGGTAGTTGATGTTGATTGCTCTCCTGTTTTTCTATTACAACCAGCGCATAAGTAAGACCTTCCTTCTTGCTCTCTCCTTCGAACCTACTCATGGATAGCACCTTTACTTCTCTCTTTTCAGCTGATTGCTTCACCTTGGATTCTTCATCTTTCATGGGCATCAACCTGATCTTTTGCCCTGGTACGAGAAGGTGTAAGTATTCGCTTCCCCATCATATAGCACTTTCCTGTCATATTGCCATGGCCTTCCTAACAGAATATGAGCAACCCACATCAGAATGACATCACACCATACTATTTCTTTATATCGATCTCCAATTGAAAATGCTACCAAACATTGCTTTGTAACTGGGAGAGAGGTATCATTGATCCAAGCAAATGTGTAGGGTGCCGGGTGTTGTCGGGGCTTTAGCTTGAATTTGTTAACAAGTTTTTGTGAAACAACGTTTGCATAGCTATCTCCATCAACGATGAGCTTCATAACTTGATCGCCACATTCAACATTGGTGTGAAATATACTATGCAAAGCCAATGGTCTTCACGTGCTTCTTTGGGTGCTATTAAGAGTGCCGCATCACCATTGATACTTGTTTTGCTCCTACAACTTCATCAATGTCATCTTTTTATTCTTCAGAGCTTGCACCCTGTCATTTTCTTCTTGAATATCAGGGGCCTCTTCCTCTCAATAGAAAGTCAGATTCTTGCTTGGACATAATTTTTCAAAATGACCCTTTCCTCCACACTTATAACACTCAATTTGTCACCCCTGTTTGCTGGAAGTTTCTGCATCAATTTTTCTTGCAAAATTTGAAGTTCCGGGAAGACTTTTGCTAAAATTTTCTTTAACTGTAGTCTGTTGAGTTCCTGGATTAGGCTTCTTGGCAGCAAGGTCCCCTAATTGAGATACAGACCTTTTGGTGTGTGTCTGTCTTAACAGTTCTTCAATTTTAACAGCCATTTGATAAGCTTCATCAACACTAAAGAGGCGCACCGTCATTAGCTCTTGGTTAATTTCGGCACGTAACCCCATCTTATATCGAGATAAAAGTTGACAGTCATCTTCATCAACATGGAATTGAATGATTAAGTTGTTGAACTTCTCCATGTATTCTTCAACTGTTATTACTCCTTGCCGTAACTGTAATAATTCTTCATAAATTGGGTCCTCATAATCTAGAGGAAGATACTTCTCTTGTAATTTGAGCTTCATTTCCTCCCAATGAATTATAGGAGGCTGCCTAAGTCTATTGAGCCACTTCTCAATGCTACACCATGACATACGTCCTTGTCCCTTTAGTTTCATTTTCGCAAGTCTAACCTTTCGATCTTCAAACATCTCGTACCAATCAAAGAGTCTTCCATCGCCGTTATCCAATCAATGAAGGAATGAGGGTCAAGCTTCCCAGAAAAATACAGAACATCAATTGTAACCTTCTTGGTGATTTCATCATAAGCCCCATGTTGCTAGAATTTCTGTCAATAGTTCGGGACCAGCCCCTCTCAACAATAGGCTGAGGTTGATTATGTTGGGCCAGACGTTGATGCACAATTCTTCTTGGTGCACCTGCATCGCCGGCTTCTACCTCTCGACCATCTTCATAATTTGCATTGTGAGCCTCAGGTCTTGGGTTTTCTGAAGCTGCTGCCCTTTCGATCCCCAGGTTAGTTACACGAGCAGAGAGATCTTGGAGTTGTTGAGCAATTTGTAAAAGTAAATCATTTCTTTGGCGATCCATGAGCCTCCCACGGTATTCTGTTCCACTTCTAGTGGCTATTAGAGCACAATTACTGGCAGCAACCTTGCTCTGATTAGCAGAATACCAAACTGCTGCAGTCCGGGCTTTAGTTAGCAGAAAATAAAGGGAAAATGGGTGATAATTTGAAGGGAGATGAAGTGTGGGAGGAGTCCACTCCTTGGATAGACCTTAGATAAGATCAAATCCGGAAAAGACTTAGTAAACAACTCTGGAAAAGCACCAGATAGTTTCAAACTCTGTAAATATTTTTCTCTGATCTGAAAATGCATACAATGGACCTTATATAGACTCTTAGAAGTTTCCGGATGTTACAGACCCTTGGACCAGACTTTTGACTAATAAATGATCTTGGAACTAGACTCTTAACTAGTAAATGCAGTCTAATAAAAACAGACTCTGGAAAGACTGAATTACTCCTAGGATAACCTAAAAATTTGACTAAGAAATTCTAGAATAATCTAAGGAAATATCTGCTGAAAATATCTAGCTGAATCTGAGAAACTATCCGACTTATTTTCCATCATTGAGTATTCTGCTGTTATCTATGAATTACTTTATGTAAAGCATCGGGGAGTATGCATGGACTCTTGCTCCTGGATGCAAACTCTGTCTAGACTGAATTGCAAATAGATGCAGCCCCACAGGACTAGTTTTCAGTGTGGAAGCAGTGAAGAAGTGCAATAGAGGTGCCTGTAACCATAACCATCATTGTCATCATCTAGACTTGCCCAAATTATCTGGAATGCGATCAGCATAATGAATCCTTGTTTTCTAGTCTTCTGTAACGGCCTACTTTTGGTGTTATTGCAAGCTTTCATGGGTCCTTTTTTTCAACAACTTCCATCCATGTCATATCAGGTCTTTCCCTCTGCTTTCCAAATCCTTGAATAGAGATTCTAGTACCTCTCTTAATCAGTGCCTCTCAATTCACAGTATGTATCTGGATTATCTCAATTAGCTGTCCCTTTATTTGTTCTCAACTAATAATTGTAGATGACCATATTATCTTAGTTGATTCTTTTTGTTTTATTCTTTGTTGATGTAACTCCTATAGCTCCTCTAATATATTTATTCCTTTCTTTGCTTCTTCTAGTTTTACCATGTTAGAAAAGCTGATCAAAGTGTCTTTAAGTAGGAGAGAAGGATTTTGAAATTGATTGTATCACCATGAGGTTCTAGTTCCGAAGTTTATATTTACGAGGTTGGATACTGTGTAGCAGTCATCTTTTTACCATTCTTTGGAAATCCATGGCGGACTCGAAGCACGCTATACATTGGAGTACTGATGCTTGTCATCTATGGGTGTTTCTCTTAGGAAAAGTTAAGGTTATTTAGTCAAGCATGGTCTTGTCGGTCATGCTTTCCCTCTTCCTCCTCCCTCCTTTGTAGCTTCTTTTGGTACGTTTGCTACTCGATGAACTCAGTCTTCATATTAGCTGTTCCAGTGATATTTGTGGTTCATCCTTTTTCCTTCTTAGTTTTGCTTCTAGCTATCGGCATGGTAAATTTGTGGGAAGTTCCAACTCCATTAATTCATCATTATCTGCATGTACCATTGTCGGACTTCAAAATAAAAAATGAGTATGGTTGACAGGTCAAACTAAATGCAAAGTATAGGAGGAGATCATAGTTATTGACTTCAGAAATGGTGGCGGTAGTTCTTTTTTCTTCTATATGGATGGAAAAGCATCTACCACTCGGGTTGTTCATTCGGTTTTAACCGATCTGACCCGATCCGAAAATGGATAATAGAAAAATAAAAATCGAAAACGATCCGAATAAGAGAGGAACCGAATCGAAATCGAACCAAGAATTTCGTTCAGTTATTCGATTTTTTTTATAATTTTTTTATTTTCAATTATTCATTTTTGATACAACATATTTAAATAATTATTAATGATTCATTGTTAGTTTGTTACATTACATTTAATTAAATTCAGGATCTGTTGACTTTATTTTTTGATAATTTCTGACATTAAAAATTAATAATTGATAAATAATGGTATATTGGTAGTTGATAAATAATAAATCAATAATAAACAAAATTAACATATCAAGAATCACATTATCTACAATACAAACAAGCAATCAAGCATCACAGCAAATTATAATAATAGACTAAATCGAATATCCAATTATCCATGTATTATAACCAACAAGTTCTTAAAATAGTAAACAACATAAATTGAAATTATGAGTTCGGTTTTCGATTTGGTTTTCGGATTTTTCGATTTTTAACCGAACCGAACCAAAAACCGAAATTCTTGAAAATAAAAATCGAAAACCGAACCGAACTATATTCGGTTCGGTTTTTCGGTTCGGATCGATTTTTGGTCTAAAACCAAATTATGAACAGCCCTATTTACCACATATGTTAACCTAATATTGGTAGACATGAAGACTACCACATATGTAACAATTGCGCACTCATCAGAACCATCGATCTTTAAATTTCAGCCCCTTAATCAAATGAGACTGCATTACTAGGATTATTGAAGTCCACTGGATATTTCTTTTTTTTTTTTTTTTTTGCTTTTTTTTTTTTGGCACTAGTAGGCATTCACATTCTTTGATTTCATGTTCATCTGACAACAGTTGAAAGAAAGAGCTAAGAAATTGGAAAGTTGGAGGACGAAAGAGAAAATGAGGGAGCAAAAGAAGAATGAAGAGAAAGAGCTTTTGCATCAGCAGAGTTCAATGTGGATTTCAGAGGAAAACTTGGAAAAGAGAATATTAGAGGCAATAGTTGATACAACACCACTCTAGTCCAGTTTGAGACTCGCCAAGCTGTTGCCAGGTTTGTCACCCTTTCCATATTTATAAATTACTACACATCAAATTGAGTGCTCTCATTGCTGCTTTGCTTTGAACCCCCTCACCCCACTTCCTTTTTTCTCCTGTTCTCCTTTTTTTCTTATTATTTGCATATGTCGGGTGGTCGAAGTTCAGAACATCAAGTATTATGTAGCTAATTAAACAATTGTAAGTAACAACTAGACTTTTCAAGGGGTTGCTTGCCTCATTCAAGTGGATTTGACCCTTTCAATCACCCTATTATCAGACATTGTTTGTGAAATACTGTTATGAATCAAGTATTTTACCTTAAAAGGCTTAACGATTAACTTCATATTCAAATTAGGTCTTGATTCAGTTTAAAGCACTCTAAAACAACTTCCTAGCATGTCACAGCAGATAAAGTTTGCAGTGAATGAGCAAAAAATATATGCGTCCTTGTCACATCTGCATACAATAAATTGTGGGTGACATGTAAATTATGCAAATAAACTTGTCAAGAGTATTGATTTAAGGTCCAAAATAACATTTAGACAGCAAATCTGATTTGCAGGGGTCGCTGTTAATGGTATCATTGGTAGATTCTTTGATATCAGGTATTTATTTGATGAGTACCTAAGCTTTTAGCGGGAGGGCTAAAGATATATGGTTGTTTTGACAGTAACACTTTGAACAGTTTTGAGCAGGAAACAGTTCTTATAAATTATCATGCGTAAACAATCTTGGATCAAAATTTACACTTTGCAGATAAGTTAAAATATATTTCTATTATCGCACCTTAAGATTCTCATAAACATTTACTCGAGAACTTTGGAGATTGGTTCCTGGTCATTTTCAATCTTCATTATTTTTTTAAACACTGAAAAGCAATCTGTTTCAAATTTGACTATTGCATTTTGTGTTACACTTCTTTTATTTTCTATAATTATGTAAATAATTTGATTTTAGAAACATACATAACTCAGCCATCTTATTCCTTTCATGGTTTTAATTAAGATTGACATAAATGGTGGTGGAGCAATACAAGCGATAGGCCTTATCAAAACAAAAAAAAAAATCATGAAAGGGAAAAAATCGAAAGATCTAAGCAAGATAATAAGAAAACAGAGAAATAAAAGGGTTGGCTTCATTTGCTATGCAGCTTTGTAACTTTTAATGTAGTGAAGTCATTAACTAACCTAAAATAATCGTGATATCCCATTGTAGTGCTTTGATTTGTTTGTCGCTTGCAAGCGAGCAACACATTATGGATGTTATATGATTATGTAGAGTAGGTAAGGGGCAGTTCTCCTTCTAATCTTTTTGGATGGGTACAGTTATCCTTTTATTAGCTTTCAGCTGAGATATCTTTGTTGCCGTTGGCAGTGGTGGGTATTCAGACCAGGGGGTTGTCTGTCAAAATAGAGGCCATTCTTTTGGTGGTCCATTTTAAATGCAACCCCAGAAATTCTCTGAATCAGCCACTTTTGGCGTTAATTCTGCTGAAGCTTCATCCTGGGAGTTTTCTTTTGGAGATTTGCATGTTTTTAAGTTTCATCCGAGCATGCCTTCGCTGCTACTATCTTATTTATCACAGAAACATTAATCGTATGATATCCACTCCTGGTGCAGGTGGATTTTTCTTTCTCCTGCCAAATGGTTATGATGACTCCAGCGGAACTCCATAGGGTCATTTTTTTTTTTTCCTGTTGCAGGCTTTATCAACAATTGATTTACTGGTGGGTGGAAAATTACAAGGTTGCTTATATCCTGGTCATAATGAAGTATTTGACGTCTGTAATAAAGCATTTTAATACAATGCACCGTGTCTTTGAACTGATTATTGACTAGTTTCCTTGGCCATACCAAAACAGAGGGCCAGAAGATGGCATCGCAACAAAGAGAGATAGATAGATAGATAAACAAATAAATAAATAGAGGAAGCTACGCAACTAGCGGCACCCAGCTTCTTGATCGCTGCTCTTCATATTTTGCCAAGGGATTAGGATGCTTCTCCATGGTTGTTTTGACTCTAAATCACAGGAAGGTTAAGATTTAGCAGAAAAGGTTCGTCATTTCTTGGAAGTGCTTCCACGTGTGGCAGGCCGCATCAACGTTCGAATTCATGATCAGACTGGCGGTGGTCGTGAGGGTCACTGCTTTGGTGGTGCACTGTCTTCGCCTCGCACGTTTGATTTCTACAAGGAGGTTGTGGGGTTTGCGCGGCATTGCAAGCTAGCAGGCATGGTCAAAAAACCATCAGATCCATCCGTCTCGCTCCTTTTCCGCGCTTGCGTATCTATCGAATATCTCCTTGGTCCTTTTTGTTCCCTGCTTTATCGCCCAAAGCGGCTTCGGAGCAATGAGAAGGGTCTCTCTCTCTCCCGAAAACGTCCTTTGTTTTAGCGAGCGAGCGTGGATCGCGGGGCCCCCTATGGCCATGGCTGTGAAGCGTGTCGGCCAGTAATCTGTGGCCCATCGCGTGCCAGATACCATGCGTTACTTTCGCGGTTGATTAGGCGGAAACCACGGTGCTGCTCCCATCCTGATTGTGGTGGCTTATCGTACGGATGCATCAGGGCATCGAGTCGTCCAGCACCATGCTCGTCATGCCCCATTCCCTTTTATTCTTCGGCATGAATGGTGATCGTTAATAGCAAACGATCGGAGTCAGTTTCGCTACTGTTCACGCTTTGCATCAAGCAACACATCACCATCTCCTCTGTTTTTTTTTTTTTTTTTTGTTAAGTACTCCTCTGGTTCTTGTTGGTGCAAAAATTTCGCTGTTGTATGCTTATCCCATGTCTTCTTATGCTGCTGATTGATGAAGGCTCCATGAGTGATTTGATTATTCGTCCCTTGTAACAAACTTTTACGTATCGCAGCATGTCTAAGCCTAGCAGGGACTGTGCATCCGAGGTTGAGAGCCTTTTAAACTTTTAAGCAGAGTCCTCTTTGCAGAAGATGAGCATAGGAAATGACAAAAAAAGAAAGTTGTGGGTTACAGCTAGGGAACATTTTTTGAACAGTCGGCAATAGGAATCAGGAAAATAGGAATGTAGGGGAAAAAAGAAAGCAGCACGTAGTTGGTGAGGGGTATGATGCGGTGACAACCATGGAGGAGGAAGGGTGGCACCCGGGCAGAGAGAGGCATCATTATTCACGCCTACTCTAATATTCCATCATCCTTACTCATGGCCACTCTTTTCATGAATTCTAATAAGGTTTAATTATTTAAAAAATTTAAAAATTTTAAATTTTTATTTTTATCTTAAATTCTTTTCGTTTTAATCAGATCCTCAAACTTTTATAATATTATAATTTCTCCTCTAAATACTATTTTCATCTTATGACCATGACGAAAATATTATGTACTATCGTGTTAACAAAGTAAAAATTGATATGGTATAGAATTAGCTGATATGAAATTCTAAACATCTTTTTTCCTATTTCTTTCTTCTAGTTATGATTTTTACTTTTCATTTCATTAGTTTTCCTTCATTTTTTAAAGCATGACCCACCTGAAAAGAAGAAGAAGAGAAAATAAAATATGAAGGATTTGGATTAGTTGTTCTCATCTTTTTTTTGGCTTTCTTCAAAATTTAGATTTTCTAAAGTTAGCTTTGTGAGTTTATAAGATTAGCTACAAATAAAACAAACTAATAATTCAAATCATTACAAATCTATAAACCTATCAATCACATATTTCTCAAGCAAATATAAATAACAAAGAAAAAAAAAAGGAGACAACTAAGATCTCTGAATCTCAAAGTTTAAATTTTTCAATATTTAATAAAAAAGATGGTGGAGTTTTAGAAGAGAAAGTAATGAAATTGAAAATAAAAATCTTAGCTAAAAAGAAAAAATAGGAAAGAAGGTATTTAGATTCTACATCAGCTTCTATTACATATTACATGATAATATGTGACATTTTCGTCATGATCGTCGGACGAAATAACACTTGGAAAGAAATTACAACATTATAAAAATTGAGGACTGATTGCAACAAATTGAAGTTTAGAATAAAAATAAAAATCTTCAAAAAATCTAAAAATTTTAAAATAATTAAGTCTTATAATAATAAACCCCAGTTCGCAGGAGGGAAAAAGACAAATTAGGAAAGCGGGGTTGGGGAAATTCTTTATGCACCTTGGGTGGTGTAGAAAATCCAACATGGAGCGCATCGTCTTATCTGATTGGTCTACGTAATCATCGTTTTTCAATGCATATTTAATATCTGCAGCTTTATTTTTTTATTTAAAATTTTAAATAATAAATATACTTCTATTCTTTAAAAAATTATGACATTTTATGTCTATATTATGACATCCTGCGTCCAGAAAATTCTAATTTTTATCATAAGATGTTATAATGTAATGCAAGATGTCATAATATAAACATAGGATGTTATAATTTTTTCAAAGAATAAGAGTATTTTCATCATTCAAAATTTTCAAACGAAAAAATAAAGCTGCAGATATTAAATGCATATTGAAAAGTGGTTAGATAAAAATACTCCTTCCATATTATGATATCCTGAATCATATTATGATATCCTAAACGATATTATGGCATTATGCATGCAGAAAATCATAATTTGATGCAGAATATCATAATATACACAGGATATCATAATTTTTTGGACCATATTATGACATCTTGCATATAGAAAGTCATAATATGCTCATGATATCATAATTTTTTTTAAAGAATAGAAATATTTTTATCATACAAAATTTTTAAATAAAAAAATAAAAATATATATATTATATATATATTAAAAAATAATAAATATATAAACAATCATATAAAATAGCATACTTCATGTTGGATTTTCTGCATCCCGCGGTGCAAAGAATTTCTCAAGCGGGGTTTATCACCGTTATAATTGTTTTAGAGTAGAAGGAATTAGTTAAGCAAGGTAATCCCCGTCCACCAAAAAAAAAAAAAAAAAAAAAAGAAAGAAGAGTCGGGAACCCGGCTAACAAGTCAATCTGCGGTCCCACCGTTGCAGCAGCGGCAGCAAAGTCGAAGGAGGTGTGGTGTAGGTTGAAGGCCCCACAAAACAGTCTCTTTCTCTCTGTAATCGGTAGGCTTTTTTTAAAAAAAGCAACAAATGGGACCTTCCATTTCTTACTCGTCCATTGAAACCAGTTTACTTTCCTCTTTGTTTTGAAACTTAAAAACACAGTCCCGCCGAACGAACTCCGATAAGGGAGAGAGACAGAGAGAGAGAGTTTACCTACTCCTTAGTCTTGGTCCCACGCCCGCTTCTCCCTTTCTCGGTCGCCTTCGTTCATGGCTTCGTCGCACCTACTCTTACTACTCTTGCTGTCTTCTCCGCTCGTGATGGTGGCGGCGGCGGCCCAACCCCAGCCCAACGCCAAGCCTAGCGACACGGACTCCCTGACCATCTTCCGGTCGAGGGCCGACGCCCACGGCAACCTGGCCGCTAACTGGAGCACCCCCGACGCCTGCTCCGGGCGGTGGCGTGGCGTCGGCTGCTCCGGTGGTCGCGTGACGTCGCTCGCCCTCCCTTTCCTGGACCTCCGGGGCCCCCTCGACCCTCTCTCGCATCTGGACCAGCTCCGCCGCCTCGACCTCCACGGCAACCGCCTCAACGGCACCCTCCTCCCCCTCCTTCCCGCCCTCCCCAACCTCAAGCTGCTCTATCTCTCCCAGAACGACCTCTCCGGCGAGATCCCGCCCGCCGTCGGCCTCCTCACGCGGCTCCTCCGCTTCGACCTCTCCAGCAACGACCTCGGCGGGCCCATCCCGGGCGACGCCCTCGCGAACCTCACCCGCCTTCTCACCCTCCGCCTCCAGAACAACCTCCTCTGCGGCCGCATCCCGGATCTGTCCGTGGCCCTCCCCCGCCTCGTGGAGTTCAACGCCTCCAACAACCAACTCTCCGGGAGGGTCCCCGATGGCATTAGCGCCCGCTTCGGGACGGCGTCCTTCACCGGCAACGCGGGCCTCTGCGGGCCCACCCCACCGCTGCCGCCATGCTCGTTCATACCGCGCGACTCTCCTCCCTCCTCTTCCTCCTCTCCTCAGTCGGTGGTGCCCTCCAACCCCAGCACCAGACCAGGCGCCTCATCAAGCGTTAATGCCATGGGGGCTGGAGGAGGGGAGAGAGGGAGGCGCAGCAGAGAGGGGCTGAGCAGGGGCGCGATCGTCGGCATCGTCGTCGGGAATGCCGTGTTGCTGCTGGTGGTCCTGTCCCTGCTGTTGGCGTACTGCTGCTGCGTCAGGCAGCTCGGCGACAAGGATGGCAGCAAGATTGGCGGCGATGGCGGGGAAGGCGATTACCCCTCCACTCTGGAGGCGGCGGAGGAAGAAAAGCAAAGGAAGGGGGGCGGCAAAGACAGCGACGGCGGAGAGAGTGATGGGGCGACAGCGCACAGCAAGTTGGTGTTCTTTGAAGAGGAGGAGGTGGAGGAGGACGGCGGCGGGGGGAAGCGGGGGGCAAGGAGGAAGCGGTTCGAACTTGAAGAGCTGCTGCGGGCGTCGGCAGAGATGCTGGGGAAGGGGAGCCTAGGGACGGTGTACCGAGCGGTGCTGGAGGACGGATGCATGGTGGCGGTGAAACGGCTCAAGGACGCCAATCCCTGCGCCCGCGCCGACTTCCACAAGTACATGGACCTCATCGGCCGACTGCGCCACCCCAACCTCGTCCGCCTCCAGGCCTACTACTACGCCAAACAGGAGAAGCTCCTCATCTACGACTATCTCCCCAACGGCAGCCTCCATTCTCACCTCCATGGTGCGGTACCTTAACCTTGCCTTACCACTGCCTCCCTGGTCATTAATAATTGAATTGAATTCCCCATCATCGTCGTCGTCATCCATTGGATTTAGATTTCATTGTACATACACTATTTACAGGCAATCGGGGTCTGGGAAGGATCCCGCTGGACTGGACGACCAGGATCAGCCTGGTGCTGGGGGCGGCGCGGGGGCTGGCCCGCATCCACGAGGAGTATGGACCGTCCAAGATTCCCCACGGCAACGTCAAGTCCTCCAACATACTGCTGGACAAGAACGGCGCCGCCTGCGTGGCCGACTTCGGGCTGGCGCTGCTGCTGAACCCAGCCCACGCCACCGCCCGCCTCGGGGGCTACCGGGCCCCCGAGCATGCCGACGCCAGGCGCCTCTCTCAGGAGGCCGACGTCTACGCCTTCGGGGTGCTCATCCTCGAGGTCCTTACGGGGAAGGCGCCCGCCCAGTACCCCCCTCCCCCTCCTCCTCATCAACATCATCGAAATAGTAACAACAGCATTAACAATAGCAGCAGCAACAGCATCATCGGCGTCAGCTTGCCGGAATGGGTACGGTCGGTGGTGCGGGAGGAGTGGACGGCGGAGGTGTTCGACGCGGAGCTGCTGCGGTATAAGAACATCGAGGAAGAGATGGTGGCCATGCTCCACGTGGGTCTGGCCTGCGTGGCCCACCAGCCCGACCGGAGGCCGGCCATGTCGGAAGTGGTCAAGATGATCGAGGACATCAGGGTGGAGCAGTCGCCGCTCCCCGAGGACGACCTCGACGACTCTCGCCTCTCCCTCTCGCCTTCACTCGCCACTGTCACCGAGGACGGTCGCCTCAGCTACTGATCTCCATCATCCCTCCAGTTCTCGTTGTCTTTGTCTTGGCAGGAGGTATTGTTTCTGTCGCTCTAGAAAATGTCGGCTCTGCTTCCTTTCATTATCCCTCCGCTAATCAGCGAGCCCCGCCCTGCCTCTACGAGGTGCTTTTGCCTGAACCAATCGTTCTCATCAGCGTTTTATTTATCTTTTTGGGCAATGCTACATGATCCCCGAGCAACGATTGCCTGAATCATGTTTGACTATTTCCTAGAAAATTAATGGTGGTCGATTAGATCACTGGCATGTCGGATCGGACAAATCGATCAACGATTTCAATCCATTAAGAGGTGCGATTTGATTCTTCTTGCAGGAAGGGAACTTCACAAATTTCTCGTAGGACAAAATAAGATAAAAAAAATCAAGCAAAAAAAAAAAAAAAAAGCACAAGTAAATAAAATTGATTGATATAAATGTAATTGAATATGAAATCTTTAGATGGGATGTGTTGCAGTTGAAATCCGTTTTGGGATGGAGATGTTGGAGCGAGGCGACGTTCGACGTTCGATAGGTCGACAGTGATCGGATTTATAAGAAAAATTTTACTGGAGTTGGTTTTGGTGAGGATTTTCGGATGCTGAAGTCAAATTTTCCGCAGTAGGAGGGAAGGAGCGTGTGTTTATGAGAGGGAGAGGATGTGTATATTTTCTAAGATTCTCGAATTATCTTTTTATAGGTGAGATTGGAGTCTTGAAAAAAAAGAAGGCTAGAAAGGATCTTTTTGCCTCTCATCGTGTTCTTAAGTAGCATGCCTGATTCATTGATTTTCTAAATTAGTGAGTGTTGTTACCTCACTATATGTGAGAGCCATCTCTATTAATATCATGAGTTAACAGTTAGAGACTTTGAGAGTGGCATAATTTTATTCTATCCATAGTTGCCCCATTTTCAAGTGGGATGATGTGATCGGATAAGGAGGCCTCTTAGAATTATCATGATAAGCTGCAATCTTTAATGGCTTGACTTAACAGTCATATGAAGGCTTCAGTTGAATGTCATCGGATGTGTCGATCGAACTAAGGGTCGGGAGGAAAGAGCTTCGGAGGTTGACCATACACTGTCGGATAGCGTAGCTTGGAGTGAACTCAATTGATGCACAGCCAGTCATTTGGAGGGATAAAGTTCACTGCAGGGTGACACAATTCGGTAGGATCGTATAGGGGTTAACTTTATCCGAAATAGTTTGATATAGTCACTGATGTGATATATGATTAGGAGTAATGATCGGCCAAAGATCCTTGAGGAAGATGCGTAAGTTGGAGTTTTCTTTGGATTGGCATATGATGTCTGGATGTCACCTTTGGGCCAACAGTTAAGGACTTAATTGAGACAAATGTCAACTATCCGAACTAAGGTCGTTGGTCGAAGTCAAGATCGACTCCATGAGTTACGCATTGAGGTGTTTAGAAGATAAGGATCAGTAAGATCCGGAGTTGGACCTCCACCTATACTACATTAGATAACTTCCGTGAGTAATTATTCCGCTGTTTTGGGATGACATATGAACTAAGATCGTTGGTCGAAGTTAAGATCGGCTCCATGAGTTACGCACTGAGGTGTTTAGAAGGTAAGGATCTGTAAGATCCGGAGTTAAATCTCCACCTACACTACATTAGATAACTTCTGTGAGTAATTGTTCCACTGTTCTGGGATGACATATCTACCATCAGGATCATACTCGTTTATCTCCGATCTGTATTTGATAATAATTTTGCATGTTTCATTACAGACCCCTATATGATCTATGTCTTCGGTATGATTGGGGTTACACCCCCAACATATGCCCCCTACTCTCTGGCCTGAGCTGGAGCCAGGCCCATGGAATATGAATCAACGTTCCGCTTCTGAAGATACGAGTCGGCTCTTGATTTTCAAATGATATGACATATTCGTCATGTGACTTGGGCAGTCCATAGCTTCGATCTATTTTTCCTAGTTTTGATGGTTGATGTGACACCTTTTGGTTTGTGGTTTATTGTCCCCGCAAATGGCCCAGGCTTGAGACCTTTGAGCCTGATGGCTTAACATGACATGGCTTGACATGACTCGGCGCTCAGGCTTTATTTGAAAGGGAGTATGTAGAAGTCTACCATTAAACTTTTCAAATAGAGTAACCAAAATGAGGGCTGGTCGAAGCTTGAGTCCGAGGATGCTCGAACCAGGCCCATGGATGATCTCTTTAGAAGGGACGATGCCAGAGGCTTTATTGTGCGATCTTTGGAAAGAAGCCTTTAAGTTGTGCTATGGTCACTGTTGCTTCCCATTTTTGGCTCGGAGAATATGGTAGTGTGCCCTTCGAGGTTTCCCGAGAGCTTTCACTTCCTCTCTTCGTCGATGCTTTGAAGGCTTTTGATATGAACCTTTTCGATATTAATAGACAGAATGCTTTGACCGCGATGTCGCCCCACTCCCATCATGATGATGATGATGATAATGACAACGATGTTTGTGCCAACAATGATGATGCCCATCAGATACAACATGTGTATTTGAAGCATGGTATGCATGGTTCTATCATCAGTGCATGCCCATCACCATCCCAATCGCTTCTCGCTGGGCCTGGACATGGTGTGTGTGGTCGTATCGTGGGTCATGCATGTAAGTCCTTACCAGTGGAGAACCGTCGGGCGCCATCATCGTCGGTGGGCGATAATTCAAAGTTGCGTGCGGGTGTGTTGGAGAGCTTCGATGGGTGCCTTTGGTCTCGGACAGGTCCCATCCGATGCTGGGTGCAGGGGCCGAGAGAGCAATGACATCCATGGGCGACTTTGGCATTTACCAAAGTTGCATGCACAGAAGGTACTTTGGTGCTGGGAAAGAGACGTGAGAGGTCTCGAGCATCCGGATTTGGGGATGATCGGCATTGTCGGAGGTTCGGACATGCATGTAGAAAGTACAATGGTGCTCAAGATCGGGTCCATCAGTGGTTCTGGTATCAGCAGAGTTCGGACATACATGCAGATAGCACGGCACCGCCTAGGATCAGTTTCGATGGTGCCCACTTCAGGATCATAGAGAGGGGCTTCGGTACTGTTGAATGGGTGCCGGAAGGGACTTCAGCATCATCAAAGGGAGGCTTTGGCACTGTTTGGGACTAGTCCCACCGGTAGGCTTCAGCATGGCCTAGGATCAATTCTGCCGGTGAGCATTTTTGGTTTTGGTGCTGCTGTAAATTGAATCGGCCGGCCAAGATCGGTGAAGCCTAGGATCGGCTTGTAGACTTCGGCATGGCCAAAAATAAGGCACACATAGGGGGACATCGGAGATCGATACCTAGACGAACTTGATGTCATCGATGATGAGACAAAGGGGGCGAAACTCAGGAGACTGGATCTAGGCTGGGTCGATGTCGTCAGAGGGGGATTGGTGTCACCCAAGAGTGGGTTCGTGGGTGGTCGTCCTCAGTACCACTCGGGATGGATCGGATGATAGGCGTTGGTGTTGCCAGAGGGGATCACCAGATCACTTTGTAGGATCTTAAGATCGACCCTGCTGGCGATGTTCAACACCGCTCAAGGCTGGATCGGTCGATGGGTCCCTAAGTTTTGGCACCGCACGGAGTGGGGGAGCCCTATCGTGAGACGATCGAAGAGAGGGAGATGTGGGCAACGATACGGATGATCTCCTCACCCAGGGAGTTAAGGAGGCTCGGGGTGGAGGTGGGACCCAGTGCCATCAAAAGTTGCTGGAGCTACTTGATTGTGGGTTCTTCTCTTCTGAAAGGGTCACCCCACCCCACGATCTTTTTCACCTCCTTTTTCTTCTTCTCCCTTTCACCTTCTCTCCCATCCACTCTTTCTTTTCTTCCTTTTTGTTTGGTTATGCCACTTGTAAAGGGGGATGGGACAAGATAAAAATTAATTGCATGCGCTAGGTTCGAGTGGACTAAGACAAACCCCGAAGCATGTGCATTGGGGACAATACGCAATCGAGAGTCAATGGGATGAGAGATAGCGTGGCATTTTTTCCACCATAAATCTTCTGATGCATGTAGTATGGAGGCAATAAAGATATAAGGACACTTCCCACTGAGGTATGGAGCAGATAGCCTTATTGCCATCTGTAAGTGACTTCGGCAGTGATGGTCATGGGGATGAGGGGGGAACTTTAAGGCCTCCCCTTGCGGGAGACTTCAGCATCATAGAGGTCGGATCTGCTTATAGGTGCTCGCACGTACATAAGAAGCATGGTCGCTCGCACGGGACAGCATGCAGATAGCCTCGACATCATCCGAGGTCAGGCGTGTGGGGACCTCCTTTCTTTTTCCATATAGTCGCTTTTATTGTGGCTTGGCTTTTGTAATCAAGAAATCATTAACCAAATATTTTAAATAAAAATTTCTTATTTTATCTATATTTATTGCTTCGATTTTCATGTGAGGCCTTCTGCCCCTCACTGAATAGTGAGATCCTCGATTAGTGGGCTTTGGCTTCTGCCTTCATGGGCGTACTCTGGCCTACTCCGATCCAGTTGACGATCCAAATAATGGATTTCGGCTTCTCCCTCCAAGGGCATACTCTGGCCTACTCCGATCCAGTTGGTGATCTGAACAGTGGGTTTTGACTTTCACCTCCGAGGGTATACTCTGGCCTACTTCGATCCAGTTGGCGATCCGAATAGTGGGTTTCGACTTCTACCTCCAGGGGCGTACTCTGGCATACTCTAACCCAGTTGGCGATCCGAACAATAGATTTTGGCTTTCGCCTCCAGAGACGTACTCCAGCCTACTCCGACCCAGTCGGCGATCCAAATAGTGGTTTCGGCTTCCGCCTCCAGGGGCATACTCTAGCCTTCTCCGATCCAGTTGGTGACCTGAATAGTGAATTTTTGCTTTTACCTTCTAGGACGTACTCTGATCTATTCTGACCCAGTTGACGATCCGAACCGTTGAAAGGGCCTCTCCCTAGGGGCACAAATGGGCTTTGAAAGGGTCTCTCCCTTAGGGCACAAATGGAGCACATAAGGGCCGTTGAAAGGTTCTCTCCCTATTGGGCCATTGAAAAGGCCTCTCTCTAGAGGCACAAATGGGTGTTGAAGAGGCTTCTTTCTTGGGGCATAAATGGGGCACATAAGGGTTGTTGAAAGGGCCTCTTCCCTTTAGACCGTTGAAAGGGCCTCACCCCAGGGGCACAAATGGGCATTGAAAAGGTCTCTTCCTAAGGGCATAAATAGGCATTGAAAAGGCCTCTCCCCTAGGACATAAGTGGGGCACATTAGGGTCATTGAAAGGGCCTCTCCTCGTTGGGCCATTGAAAGCACCTCTCCCCAGGGGCACAAATTTGGGCATTGAAAAGGCCTCTCCCCTGGGGCATAAATGGGGCATATGAGGGCCATTGAAAGGGCCTCTCCCTGTTAGGCCGTTGAAAGGGCCTCTCCCGAGGGATACAAATGGGCGTTGAAAAGGCCTCTCTTCTAGGGCATAAATGAGGCACACAAGAGCTGTTGAAAGGGCTTCTCCCCATTGATTTTTAAAAGCCGACCAAAGGTTGCTGCATTTTCTTTTGAAACAATAAAAGAAAAAAGAAAAAGAGGCAGCAGAAGAGGAGAAGGAAAAGCAGATGAAGAAAAGACCAAACCGCCCCCCTTTTGCAGGTCTGAATGCCACTTCTTTTTTTCCATCCCATCGTGTCATCATGAAAGCTTCTTGAGATCCATTTGAGAGTCTTTGGATTTTACTTGGCTTTTTTATCACGTGTCTTGTCTTGGTGTGCTCTCCTCCTCAGCTCGGCCTTGAATTTTACTTTGGTCTAATTCCAACCTCGGCTCAGATGTTTAGAGGCCACTGCCCTATAAGAAGAAAATAGGTGGAGGGCTTGAGAGCCTCTTACCATATTTGTCCAGTCTCGAGCTTGTCTTCAGTCCGGCATATGCACGCAGGGAGCCTGATCGCTCGTAGGTCACCTTGGCACGGGGGCATGATGCGTGCATGGAGGGGGAGCTCACAGACTTTCACTCCATTTCTTTTTTCCTTGCTTCTGTCACCTTTCCTCTCTCTTCGTTTCTTCTCCTTTTTGTCGTCACTTGTGATAGGATGGGGCAAGAAGAATGATTACACCTGCCATGTTCAAATGGCCCTGGGTAGTTTCTGAAGCACTTGCACAGTGGATGGGGTACCATCATGAATTAATGGAATATAAGGGACAGAAAGGCTTTGGACTTGCCGATCCAGCCTTGGCGTGCGACAGAGGGGTGCGCTGGCGATGCCGGAGGGGCTTGGCACCAGCAAAAGCACATGGAGGTGCCCCTGAAAGAATTACTAAGGAAATATCGGCACTCTTAGAGGTGTCACTTAGGGATTCTACCAGTAAGGAAGAACTAAGTAAAAACTTTACGTTTTAGGCTTAACTCGACCACATAAAAAATAAGGATGCATATCCAAATTGATGATGTATGTATACTAAAGGGCATATATAATAAAGAATATAGAGCGGGTAGTGGGAATCGAACCCACATCGTTGTTCTTCTGTTCAGAAATGAAATGTTCCAAATGTTCCTGAAAATTTTTGCTCCCATTGAAACATTTGTATCTATATGCATCAAGATCCTGATTCATGGATCTCTCGGTTCGAGAAATAAGAGGATCAAACCATTGTAAAGCTTCTGCATAATTTCCTTCAGATTGAGCCAACATCTGACTTGCTCCTACGGAACCAAGGTCGAAACAGGAAGGCTGTAGGGCCTGCTGAAGCCACCCCCGACATTGGATGGCATGATTTAGTGTGAACCCAGTCGATCATATGTAGGCAGCTATTTACAGAGATATGGCTCACTGGAGAGTGTCATGATTCAGTGGGCCTAGGGGAGTTAACTTTTCTCAGAATATTTTGATATAGTCACTGGCGTGACATATGATTAGGAGTAAGGATCGGTCAAAGATCTTTAAGGAAGAAGCTCGAGTCATGATATCCCTTGAATTGGTATCTGAGGTTCGGCAATCTGACTTCAATCTTGCCCTTGATTTTAATCTCGACCTAGGCCTTCCCCCTGACTTCGGCCTCAGCCTTGCTCCAGACTTCGGCCTCAGCCTTATCACTGAGATTGTGTTCATTTACTTCCGATTGGTATTGTAGTAACATTTCTACACATTATCTCCTTCGAGCCCTTTTCTAGTTCGTGTCTTCAATGTGACTATTGTATTATCCTCCAACATATGCCCCCTACTTTCTAATCTGAACTGATGTCAGGCTCAAAGAGTAGAGATCATAATGTAGATCGTGAAGACACGAGTCTGATGCCCCCTACTCCCTGGCCTCAGTTTAGGCTCGTTTTCTTTTTAGATTGGTCTGATTCTGAATTTTGGATCGATCTGGATCTGACTTTGGATCGATCCTTCATCTAGACCTCGGATGGGTCTTGATTTGACTTCAAATTCTTCCAACCTAGAGCTTCAGACTTCAGATCAGTTTGGTCTGGACTTCCTCGTAAGGGCCCCCACATGCAATGATGATCAAAAGGGGTCAGCTAACCTATTACATGACACAAGCCCCATGCCACTCCAGGCCTCATGATGATGCCCTGCATGCCCATCAACTGAGCTAGAGGGTAAGGTCCTTATGGATGGAGACATTACTGGAAAGCGATGACATTGGCAAGGTTGGGTAGGGAAGATATGATGGATCAGCAGTCATGGAAGTTGTTGATGCCACCACCGAGGTCATCGTTGAGGAAGCCAAAGATGGAAAAGGTAGTGCAGAGGGAAGTGCTGGCAGCCTCGGAGGCTCAAGCCTGGGAGAAATCAACAATGATAGTAGGAGTAGATCGGCTCTTGCCTGCAAGCAAGCTTTTCAATGCCACCAAACTTGGAAGTCAAGCCCAGGCAAGATCGGTGCTGTCGTCGATGTGGCGACTTTGAAAGCCCGAAGTTGGGGGATATTGGTGGTATGGCTTCGGAGGCTTCCGTAGGTAGCTCCAACTGCGGTGAAGGAGAAGCATGCCGAGGGGATCTAATGGAGATCAACATGATGAAGGTTCAGCATCACGATGGGAGGTACGGTCCGGGCTCCTGAGTTTAATGGTGCTGTTGAGGACCCCCTTCGGTGGCTTTGGAGGTGCCTAGTTCGGGGTGGCCTTAATGCCGACGAGGATGCACGCACACCAGGGGCTTCGGGAGCCCAAATCTGGGTGGGTCGATGAGGCGGCAGGTTTAGTGCGATCGAGGTGGCTTCAATGGAGGGGCGAGGTGACTACGGAGCTCCGAACAGATGACATCGGGGCTGCCAAGGGTCGGATCGGCCAATGGGATCGTCGGCAAGCGCGACTACTTCGGAGAGAGTCACTTGCAGGCGACGCATGAGCGAAGTAGGTGGCTTGTTGCTTCAACCAGGTGCATGGGAGAAGTGAAGGGCCTGGTTCGGCTGGGCCCTTCTTAGGTCTTCTCCAGGACATCAGAAGCATCACTGATAAGTTTGTAAAGAAAGATCTTCCTCCTTTGGATTGGCCTCCTTCCTTATTTGGGTCCTGCCAAAAATTTAAGTTTAAATTTTGAATATAGATAAGGAAACAGAAATGGTTTGGAAATTAAGAAATTTCGATAATTTCTTTTATTTAGATATTGCAATCTTCTTTCCCATCCGGAGCCTAATTTGGGTGTTACCAAAATTTGAATATAAACAAGAAGGTAAAAGTAATTCGAAAATCGAGGGACTTCTATGATCTCCTTCTTTATTTGGATATCGAGGTCTCTTCTTTGTTTGAGCCTCCCAATTTCAAATTTAGAGGGCGTTGGCCAATTTGGAGATGATCAGATCTAATCGGCGTTAGCCATCTACGGATGATTAAACCATCCAATCGATTTGGAGGTGGACGGTTGGAATTTCATCGACATTAGAGTGATGTGATGAACCTCCTTCCATCGATGCTTGCTCTTTCCCATAAATAGGTAGGACCCTCTTTCTAGCGTCAATCTATTTTGGCTGAAATCCATCCTTGATCAAAAATACTGTGGGTCAATGACGGTCAGACCTATAAGAAAAGCTCCCATCGAAATTGGCTTCGATGGAACTCTTCGACGTTCAAGTCAGATTTTTCGCAACAAGAGGAAAGGAGTGAGCGTTTATAAGAGGGAGAGGAGATATATCTTTTCTGAGATTTATGGATTATCTTTTTATAGGTGAGATTGGAGCCTTGAAGAAAAAAAAGATCGAAAAAGATCTTTTTGCCCCTCATTGTGTTCTTGAGCACCATGCCTAGTCCTTTGATTTTCTGAATTAGTGAGTGTTATCATCTCACGATACATAGGGGCCATCCCTATTAATGTCATGAGTTGATAGTTAGAAACTTTAAGAGTGGCATGGCTTTATTCTGTCCATAGCTGTCCCATTTTCAAATGGGATGATATGACCGGATAAGGAGGCCTCTCAGAATTATCATGATAAGCTGCAATATTTAATGACTTGACTTGATAGCCGTACGAAGGCTTCAGTTGAATGTCATCGGATGTGTTGATCGAACCAAGGATCGAAAGAAAAGAGCTTCGAAGGTCGATCATACGTCGCTGGATTGCATAGCTTGGCGTGAACTTGGTTGACCACAGCCAGCCATTTGGAGGGACAAGGTTCACTGTAGGGTGATACTATTAGGTGGGACAGCATGGGGGCTAACTTTATCTGAAATAGTTTGATATAATCACTAGTATGACATATGATTAGAAGTAAGGATCGGCTAAAGATCTTTGAGGAAGATGTCTGAGTTGGAATTTTTTCTTGGGTCGGCATATGATGTCTGGGTGTCACCTCTAGGCCAGCAGCTAAGGACTCAACTGAAGCAAATGTCAACCACCCGAACTAAAGTCGTTGGCCTAAGTCAAGATCGGCTCCATGAGTTACGCACTGAGATGTTTAGAAGGTAAGGATCAGTAAGATCCAGAGTTGGACCTCCACCTACATTATATTAGATGACTTCTCTGAGTAATTGTCCCATTGTTCTAGCATGACATATCTACCATCAGGATCATACTCATTTATCTCCGATCTGTATTATGATAAAAA
This sequence comes from Elaeis guineensis, assembly GCF_000442705.2. Taxonomy (NCBI): domain Eukaryota; kingdom Viridiplantae; phylum Streptophyta; class Magnoliopsida; order Arecales; family Arecaceae; genus Elaeis; species Elaeis guineensis. The sequence continues at coordinate 651,624 of NC_026001.2, read as the reverse complement.
TTCTGCATATTTCGTTATAGATCCCTGTATGATCTGTGTCTTTGGTATGGCTGGTGTTACACCCCCAATAGGATGGTTATTGATACATCTCGAAATCGACCTTAGCCCTATTGGTTATTGATACATCTCGAAATCGACCTTAGCTTATGAGGCAAACCGACTAATAAAAGCTCATCATTTAGTAGAAAACTAATCATTTAAATTTTGTCATGTGGTTGATCCAAAAGATGCATGAGAGTCCTTTGCATTTCCAACTCTTTTTTTAGCTGGCAATAACTTGATTATGATTGTTAATTGCTTTCTAATGAATGCGATATCTAAGTAAATCCCTATGATCGAGAAGTATGGGTATGATTTATGACCAAGATACATGCATATATATAGCCGCCCCAAACCATTCGACAGTGGGCTTCTACTTTCATCTATATATTGTGTTCTCGGAGGCTTTTCAAGTAAGTTTTCTTTAATGATCTTATGTTGCCCTTGTCGATCGTGGGCATGATTCATAGGCAAGATATGCGAGCATGATTCATGGATACGATATGCTGGCATATAGCTTTGAACTACTTGATGGTGGGCTTCGGCTCTCATCTATATATTGTTTTCTTGAAAGTTCTTTACATAAGTTTTCTTTGGTTCTTTTATGTTGCCTCTCTACCTCTCTTAGATCTTCGTTTGTTTTTTGAGAACCATACTTGACTTAGGCATTGAAGGATCTATGTCGAACATGCCTTGGTAGGTGGACTTTCTTATCTTTGTTTGTTTTAGGTTAGGATCAATGTTGCAGCACTGATCAAAGCAATTCTTCCATCATCCGATACCAACTTGAAGGCACTCGACATCAAAACCATTATTGTTCGAGTGTAGCGGCCATCTGATCATCATTGTGGAGGTATGTAGGAGCTTCCATATGATCTTTTCGATTTAGATGATAGGCAAGTTGAGATCTCTAGGCAATTGTCTGCATGCCAAAGAATCGAGATATAATATATTCATGGAAAGTTTGCTTCATGGAATATTCTCTTAGTTGTAGCTTTGACCTCCTTTGAAACTTGGTAATCGCTAGAAATTGATTATAGAAAATTGTTGGAAAATTTGTTCAAGGTCATGTTCCTTCTAATATTTGGTTGGTTTGTGGAATAGCTCTATTGCTTATATGCCATCCTTCACTTATTTATCCCTTTGCCCTAGATGTCAATCAATCATAGGATTAAGCGAGAAATATAGTAGTTAGACCATGTTTCGTTGAACTAGATAGAATTGTTTGATTCAAAACATGTTGAATCGTATCGCCAGCAAGTCAGGATGGTTCCAACTTACTAAATGAGGCATGAGCAAGGACAGGAGGAGGAAAAAGAAAGAAATAGGGTGATGAGGAGGGAAAGAGAGAGAGGACGGAGAGGCCGTCGGAGGCCTCCAAAAGACTGTTGAGGCTGCCTGAGGTCCATCCTTCTTCAAAGAGAGAAAGAGAGAGAAAGAGAGAGAGGGGGAGAGAAGGAGAGGGAGAAGGTGCGAGGCCAACGATGGCAAACAGAGGGTCGTGGATGGTCAGACCTCCTATAGATTAAAACAGAGGCACTCACACCTATTTCAATCTGTAGGAGGTAGGGCCGGACCTCTTGGTCCTCTCCCTCCCCCTCCCTCCCTTCCTCTCTCTCATTTCCTCTCCTGGTTCTTCCTCTTGTCCACTCCTCTGATCATCCGAAAGCCTCCACGGCTCTCTAGCATTCACCACTGGCCTCCTCCTCAAGTTCTCTCTCCTTCCCTCACTCTTCTTTTCTCCCTCCTCTCTCTACTTCTTTTTCTCTACTGTATTAATTCAATTTCGGTACAGAATGGCATGACGTGTACTGAACCATATTGCTGGCCAACTAATATGGATCCTAGTATCGGCACAATAAGCCTTGGGTCAAACTAATCTATGCTAATTCAAATTAAATCTTGGCTACTATTTGCCATGTGGTTATATATAAATTTTAGGTTTAAGATAACTCACTTTTTTAAGAAAATTAAAATTTATTAAATACTCAAAATTTGAGAACTTGCATTGAGTTAGTCCCAATGATTATCTTGAAAATGCTTGAAATATGCCATAATGATAGTCACTTTATATTATTGTCTCATCAATTTGATACCATCTGGCTTTAAGACATTCTACAACAAAATTATCTTTAACATAGAATTCATGCATTTCAAGTTATTTTAGCCTTTTTCTTTTTTGACCATCGAGCGACTCCAGCTCATCTCTTTCTCCTGAATTTTTTTCTTTGCTTTTGAATTTCCCAATCGTTCCATCCATCTTGATACTACCAAACATCTGAAAACCTGGCTCCAAAATATATTGTGCCATGTGATGCCGATGTGAGTAGAGATATTTGGTCTCCTACCAAAATTGATGGTGATTAGGACAGAATCAGCCCACATCTAAAAAAGGTGCAATCCCTTTAGAAGCTTTAGACATATATGTACCATACGAGGAAGAAGAAGTACTACAAAATAAAGATTTGCAGTGAAGAATAAGCCAAAATTCAGGTGTTTGCTAAATCTTTCTACTGACTGGGATGCTTTAGTGACACGAACGAATTAGTCAAAAGAAATTTTATAGAAATCGCTGGAAAATTATGAGCTTATCGGCATGTCGAAGTACTTGATTAGCTTCCACAATAGTTTGATTGCCGGAGAAACCCGGATTTGGTTGAGATCTATGAATGCCTTGATATTTCCTTGCAACGTGATTGGTCCAACTCCATTAGATGTTTGTTCCCATAGCGTATTCCCAGCCAGTATTGAGCTTCCCTCGAGTACGAGCGATGACCTGAGCAACATTTCATATGATGTTGCAAAACCTTTGGAGTGTAACGATGAAAAAACGAAATTCTGATAACTGAGTTTGTACACTTCTCTTTTCTTCTAATATGGCCATGCAAATACATGCCGTGTGGTGTTCTACTTTAAAATCATAACTACATGATATGGTTCAGATTTGCCACTTCCCAAAATTACCCCTGCCAGCTCAATCCACTAGTAGGAAGGCGACATGTGTCATGCAAACTCAACGGCCTTGCAAATCTCTACACGATCAGTATGGGTGGTTACAGCTCGGCGCGTTAGATGAGGAAAGCTACGATCACCCAAGTCGAAAGAGCATAATAGCTCATCCAGAGATCACAAGATTCAGATCACGTGAGATCAATGCCTTCCTCTCTACACGATCAGCATGGGTGGTTACAGCTCGGCGCGTTAGATGAGGAAAGCTACGATCACCCAAGTCGACATGTCAAAGAGCATAATAGCTCATCCAGAGATCACAAGATTCAGATCACGTGAGATCAATGCCTTCCTCTCTATATAAACCAATCTTAACGCCTCTCAATTAAGAGACTCTTCGCCATGCTCTTATCTCATCATTCTCGCTCAGATCTCTATTGTTCCCTCTTGAAATTCTATCTGACTAAGTATTGGAGGATCCTCAATCGAACGCATTCAGGCGATCCCTAATCATTTTCTTTTGGTTGTCGATCAGAGTCCGTACAGTGCAATCCATCTCCAACCAAGCATAGTAAATCTACTTTCGTCTTCCAAACGACCAGTTCTTTCAGCTCGGCTTTTAGCCTTCTTAGAGATCTGAAAGGATGAAGCCTGGAAAGAACAATCACCAGCCCACTGCCAACCAGCCTCAATCGGAGTCTGACAACTCCTGGCCTAGCCCTCAAGGCCCCAAGCCCCTCAACCAGCCCTGAGGTGGTGACTATTGAGTAGTTTAATCTACTTGAATGGTGAGTGCATGCTTTGACGAGTGCGGTGCAAAATATGTAGCGATTGAACCAGCAGCCAGTCGCTCTACCAAGTTGCCTCGATAGCCTGACACAGAATGTTGATTCTCATCATGATAACCAAGCAATGTCGGGAAGATGCATGGTCACCTCGGTGCTCATTCCGAGACAGGTTAGAGTCTGAAGGCTTTTGAATTTCCTCGACCAAAGAGGCTATCTAGGAGGGAAAGTTTCCTGACGATTAGACGCAGTCCCAAATATCAAACTACGCACTACACATTGATCAAGGACCGACTACAAAGGTCGCTTGACCCTATCTCAAATGCTTTCAACCTACCGAAGTTGGGTACGCTCCTCAGGAGGTCCACAAAGACATATGTGAAAATTACTTGGGGACAAAGCCCTAGCATACAAAGTATTAAGGCAAGGATATTATTAGCCAACGTTACAAAGGGATGTAGCTCAGTTCGTAAGGAGGTGCGACCAGTACCAAACACATGCTAACATCCAACATCGACTAGCAACAGAGTTAACTTCGATCCGTGTCCTTGGCCCTCTGACTAATGATTGGATATGGATAGTCTCGACCTCTTCCTAATGACAATCAGAAAAAGAAATTTTCTAATTATCACCATTGATTATTTTACCAAATAGATCAAAATAGAATCCTTACCTAGAATCACCAGAGAAAAGGCTTCGAGCTTCATCTAGAAATCCATAATCTATTGGTTCAGAATTCTCTGAATCCTTATCACTAATAATGGCCAATAGTTCGATAATGTCTGGTTCAAAAAAATCTGCATTGAGCTCAGAATCGATCGTCGACTTGCCTCAGTTGGCCATCCCCAAGCTAAGAGAGAAGTTGAGGTGACTAGCCATACTATTTTGTAGAATCTGAATACTAGATTTGATCAAGCTAAAGGCCTCAAGGTAGATGAGCTGTCTATTATCCTTTGGGCCTACCACACCATCCACTAAATTCTAACCGAGAGACTCGCTTCAACCTTACCTTCAACACTAAAGCAATTATCTTTGTGGAGATTGGCATCCCATCCTATCAGGTGGAGTCGTATGATGAGTAAGTGAATGAGAGACTCACTTCAACCTTACCTTCAACACTAAAGCAATTATCTTTGTGGAGATTGGCATCCCATCCTATCAGGTGGAGTCATATGATGAGTAAGTGAATACTGAAAATCTTCATACCAACTTTGATATGTTGGAAGAAGAAAATGAGCGAGTTTGAGTTAGAATAGCTATCTGAATGGCCCGATACTACAACTCTCAAGTCAAGGTCAAGTTTTTTCACTCAAGAGATCTAATGCTCGCAAAAGCCAAAGTGGGCCGACAAGGTGACAATGGGAAGCTTACGTTCAATTGGGAAGAGTCATATGGAAGTCATCTGATTTGGCACCTACTGACTCAAGTGGTTTATTGGAACACTAGTACCTCGGCATGGAACTCTAGTAATCTCATAGTATATTATCAATAAGAGTTGTAATCTTACTTCTATATTTCTTATTTATTGTTATTACTTATAAATCACTAGTATCTACCAGCCTGTAGGGAGGACAATCCTCTTAACCAACTCCAGGCCACCTTAAGGTTTGCCAACATTGAGGCAAAAAATTTCATGGTCCTACCGAAATGGTGGACCCCTTCTTTAGGGTGGAATGCTAAGAAGAAACTCCAGGAATGGAGTGCAAAGGTGGCATCGGTGTATCGGAAGGAGTGAACTATGAAGATGGTAGGATCTCCACCTCTGGGTCTAATAGGCGAGCTTCAACTAAAGCCCAACTTGCTTGAGAAGTCAGGGCAGCCATGGCCGCAACCCGACCTGAATGGAAAGACGAGGTGCTATGGGCTTTCTTAACGAACAATGATGACCTGCCTTCCATCATTGCCCTATGTTTAGTGGCGATTGCCCTCCAAACTAACAAATTGTCCATCATGTCTGCATAAAAAGAAACGAAGTTAAGTTAGTAGTAGCTTAGGCAAATGGAAAAAAGAAAGAGACTTTTATCTTGAAATCGAGTAGGACTCAATATGGATCAACCAAGGTTTGCTCAACCAGCAACTCCAAAATAGAAAGAGCCCTAATTCCACTTAAAGTCTTCAAAATTTGCTATAGGCATTGATAAGATTAATGAGGACGCGGTCCAAGCTTCTCTTTAGGGTTCTCCAAAAGTAGTTGAACCCTAGGGCTGCTTAGACTGCACAAAAAAGAAACAACCTTTCCAACTACACACCAAGGAAGGACTACTCTAGATCAAGTAGCATCCCTTCCAAGCAAAGAGGTACCACCAGCCCTACTCAATGGAGTGCTTCTTAAGAATGTAACATGCACAGAATAGCTCTACAGTAGGCTGGCTGAATGCTGTGCAAAGCAAGATGAGACAAAATCAATAATTATCCACCACATGTTAGGGACCAATGGAGCGGGCACTAATGACAAATAGTTGCGAAGAACAACTACAAAAGATGGCAAAGAAAACCTTGAGCCGGTCTTCAAAATCTCCTTATAAAGGTTGACTTGAATAGACAAGCAGTCATTTGTCCTCCTGTCATGCTCTAGAAGCCAGTGGGAATACGATAGCACCTCTGGAATCGGTCTAAATCACCCTGGTCTCTGATGCATTCCATCGAAATGCTGGCGAGAAGGAGAACCCATGGGAATATTGCCTTCAGATGATCAAACCATGATAACTCGATAGAGTGGAAAAGAAATGAAAAAATAAGAAACCTCAAAAAGAAGAAGCTAACTTATGAAAGAACGCCCAAAAAAGAGGGAAAAAAAAAGCCGAAGCACTAGCTAGACTTACCAGCCCCGTTTATGCATTAATCATATTCAGGGGAGGTTGAAAAAGCCAAAGCCAAAACTGAAGAGAAGGAAGTAATTATTAAATTATGATTATTTGTTCAAGTTTAAATTAGAAGTTTAATATATTATTAATTTTTATTTGATATTAATTATGTTGGTGCAAAAATCCGCTTGCACCGGAGAAGCTGGAGTTGGGGAAGCCGCGGTCGCCGCCGGGACCTGCAAGGGAAGTCTAAACCGGAGGTGGGGTTGCTCCGGCAAGACCCTCCGACGCTCAAGTCAGTTCTCTGCCTCAACAAGAATGGAGTGCCCGAACGGAGAATTTAGCAGAGTTTTGAGATAAGGAAATGAGCTTAGAGAATAACGTATCTGAGTCCCCCCCTTTTATAGGCGGAGGGGGCAACGGATTGATGGCGACACCTGTAACCGTCTGGTAGTGGGCCGCCCATGGTCAGGGGAATTGATTGCAAAGGATAGTGGAGCAGACGCGTGGCCATCACCGTGGCTCGCCACGTGGAATCTGTTACGAGGGGTGGAGCAGCGTCCGTTGTCGTGACTTGCCAGCGGATGGGAGAATCGCATGGAATCCGTCGCAGGAGGTGGAGCAGGTTCGTGGTTGTTACTGTGGCCTGCCAGGGGGTAGTGGAGCTGTGCGGAATCTGCCACAGGGAGTGGAGCAGGGTGGCGATGGTTACTGCGGCCTGTCATGGAATGATGGAACTGCGCGGAGTCCGCCACAGGAAGTGGAGCAGGGTCGTGGCCGTTTTGGTGGCCTGCCAGGGGGCGCGGGTCTGTTGATTGAAGCTCGGCAGCGGTCGGAGTCCGGCCTCTGTAGAAGTCCGGGAAGGGTCCTCCTTTCAGTTGGGGTTGTGGGCGGAGTCCGGCTCCCGTAGGAGTCCGGACGAAGTTTACCTGCAGTGGATACTGGAAGCGAGACCTGGCTCCCGTAGGAGTCCGGGTGAAGCATTCTGCAATCAAAGTTAAAGATGAAGTCCGGCTCCCGTAGGAGTCCGGATGGAGCTTACTAGCAGCTGATGTTGAGGACGGAGCTCGGCTCCCGTAGGAGTCCGGACGGAGCTTACCAGTAGCTGATACTAAGGACGGAGCCCGGCTCCTGTAGGAGTCCGGGCAGAGCTGTGCTGCTGCCGGAGGCGGAGCCCGGCCCCCGTAGGAGTCCGGGCGGAGCTGTTCTGCTATCGGCGGCGGAGCCCGGCTCCCGTAGGAGTCCGAGCGGAGTCTTCCTGCAATTAAAGTTAAAGATGAAGTCCAGCTCCCGTAGGAGTCCGGACGGAGCTTACCAGTAGCTGATACTAAGGACAGAGCCCGGCTCCCGTAGGAGTCCGGGCGGAGCTGTGCTGCTGCCGGAGGCGGAGCCCGACTCCCGTAGGAGTCCGGGCGGAGCTGTTCTGCTGTCGGCGGTGGAGCCTGGCTCCCGTAGGAGTCCGGGCGGGGCCGTTCTGCTGTCGGTGGTGGAGCCCGGCTCCCGTAGGAGTCCGGGCGGAGCCGTTCTGCTGTCGGTGGTGGAGCCCGGCTCCCGTAGGAGTCCGGACGGAGCCGTGCTGCCGATTCCGTCGAGAGTTTCGGCTGTGGGTATTTTATACCCAACAAATTATATTCGAATCTTTCTTTTATTTGATATTAATTATATTCGAATCTTTCTTTCTATACCTTCTCCCACCCCCCACCCCAAAAATCCTTTTATTTTATATAATTTTCCATCCAGATCCGAATAACCGGATGGTTTCGGTGCCGAAGGAACCTACCATGTCTTGATGGTATAGTTTAAAAATTTTTGAGTAAATTTTTAATTAGATGTGGAATGGATTCGGATAATAAAATTTTAAATCGATTCGGATATGGATGGGATAAATTCTATGGATATCTGATCTATCACTATTCGTTGGAATATTCACGTTCAATATCAAACAGATGACCTGTCAAATCTCAGCATTGCAAAAAAATTGTTTTGAATGTGATCTGTTGGTGCAAAAATCTGCTTGCGTCGGATAAGCTGGAGTCAGGGAAGTCGCGGTCGCCGTCAGGACCTGCAAGAAAAGTCTAAATCGGAGGTGGGGTTGCTCCGGCAAGACCTTCCGACGCTCAAGTCAGTTCTCTGCCTCAACAAGAATGGAGTGCTCGAACGGAGAATTTAGCAGAGTTTTGAGATAAGGAAATGAGCTTCAAGAATAACGTATCTGGGTCCCCCTTTTATAGGCGGAGGAGGCAACGGATTGATGGCGACGTTTGTAACCGCCTGGTAGTGGGCCGCCCATGGTCAGGGGAATTGATTGCGAAAGATAGTGGAGCAGACACGTGGCCATCACCGCGGCTCGCCACGCAGAATCTGTTATGAGGGGTGGAGCAGCGTCCGTTGTCGTGACTTGCCAGCGGATAGGAGAATCGCATGGTATCCGTCGCAGGAGGTGGAGTAGGTTCGTGGCCGTTATTGTGGCCTGCCAGGGGATAGTGGAGCTGTGCGGAATCCGCCACAGGAAGTGGAGCAGGGTGGCGATTGTCACTGCGGCCTGTCAGGGAATGATGGAACTGCGCGGAGTCCGCCACAGGAAGTGGAGCAGGGTCGTGGCCGTTTTGATGGCCTGTCAGGGGGCGTGGATCTGTCGATTGAAGCTCGGCAGCGGTCGGAGCCCGGTTTCTGTAGAGGTCCGGGAGAGGTCCTCCTGGCGGTTGGGATCGTGGGTGGAGCCCGACTTCCCGGGGAGTCCGGGCGGAACCCTCTCGGAGCCGAAGTTGCGGGCGGAACCCGGCTCTCTAAGGAGTCGGGCGGAGTCTGCTTGCGGCTGTAGTCGTTGGCGTCGAAGATGAAGCTCGGCTCCCTTAAGAGCACGGGCGAAGTCCTCCTGCAATTTAAAATTAAAGGCGAAGTCCGGCTCTCGTAGGAGTCCGGATGGAGCTTGCCAGCAGTTGATACTGAGAGCGGAGCCCGGCTCCCGTAGGAGTCCGGGCGGAGCTGCGCTGCTGTCGGCGGTGGAGCCCGGCTCCCGTAGGAGTTCGGGCGGAGCTGCGTTGCTGTCGGCGGTGGAGCCCGATTCCCATAGGAGTCCGGGCGGAGCTGCGTTGCTGTCGGCGGTGGAGCCCGGTTCCCGTAGGAGTCCGGGCGGAGCTGCACTGTAATCAAAGTTAAGGGTGAAGTCCGGCTCTCGTAGGAGTCCGGATGGAGCTTACCAGCAGTTGATACTGAGAGCGAAGTCCGACTCCCGTGGGAGTCCGGGCGGAGCTGTGCTGCTGTCGGCGGTGGAGCCCGACTCCCGTAGGAGTCCGGGCGGAGCTGCGTTGCTGTCGGCGGTGGAGCCCGATTCCCGTAGGAGTCCGGGCGGAGCTGCGTTGCTGTCGGCGGTGGAGCCCGGTTCCCGTAGGAGTCCGGGTGGAGCTGCGCTGCAATCAAAGTTAAGGGTGAAGTCCGGCTCTCGTAGGAGTCCGGATGAAGCTTACCAGCAGTTGATACTGAGAGCGGAGCCCGGCTCCCGTGGGAGTCCGGGCGGAGCTGTGCTGCTGTCGGCAGTGGAGCCCGGCTCCCGTAGGAGTCCGGGCGGAGCTGCGTTGCTGTCGGCGGCGGAGCCCGGTTCCCGTAGGAGTTCGGGCGGAGCTGCGTTGCTGTCGGCGGCGGAGCCCGATTCCCGTAGGAGTCCGGGCGGAGCTGCGCTGCAATCAAAGTTAAAGGTGAAGTCCGGCTCTCGTAGGAGTCCGGATGGAGCTTACCAGCAGTTGATACTGAGAGCGGAGCCCGGCTCCCGTGGGAGTCCGGGCGGAGCTGTGCTGCTGTCGGCGGGGGAGCCCGGCTCCTGTAGGAGTCCGGGCGGAGCTGCGTTGCTGTCGGCGGTGGAGCCCGGTTCTCGTAGGAGTCCGGGCGGAGCTGCGTTGCAATCAAAGTTAAGGGTGAAGTCCGGCTCTCGTAGGAGTCCGGATGGAGCTTACCAGCAGTTGATACTGAGAGCGGAGCCCGGCTCCCGTGGGAGTCCGGGCGGAGCTGTGCTGCTGTCGGCGGTGGAGCCCGACTCCCGTAGGAGTCCGGGCGGAGCTGCGTTTGCTGTCGGCGGTGGAGCCTGGCTCCCGTAGAAGTCCGAGCGGAGCTGCGTTGCTGTCGGCGGTGGAGCCCGATTCCCGTAGGAGTCCGGGCGGAGCTGCGTTGCTGTCGGCGGTGGAGCTCGATTCCCGTAGGAGTCCGGGCGGAGCTGTTCTGATGTCGGCGGTGGAGCCCGGCTCCCGTAGGAGTCCGGACGGAGCTGTTCTGATGCCGATTCCGTTGAGGGTTTCGGCTGTGGGTATTTTATACCCAACACCAGTCCCCCTACATCCGAGTTTGAATTTCAAACGAAGGAAGTACACAGAGAGAGAGATGAGTACAGCCGGAACCGTCCCTTCGAATCCTGTGCACTGCCGCCCCCAGATATTTTGGCATTAAATGAGCACGTGCCGGAGTCTTTTCGAATTGGAGCGGTACGAGGGGACGCTTCGAAAATCCCGCAGGTACACTGGCCTAGGTACGGTGCAATTATGATCCTGCCAACCGCCAGCCGCCTTTAGCCGTCTATCACGGGGAGTGGGACACGCGTCGGATGCGGACTGGTCTGGGGGGATTCGCGATCATTATGGCACCGGATCCCAGGGTCTATTTAAACCCATCCTCCCCCCTTCAGGCGTCCTACTCCATTTCTGATTTTTTGCTGGTGTCTGTCTTCTCTTCGAGAGCCTGCTCTAGTGAACGTCTTCTCGAGCCGTAGGCGCCTCCCGTTTCTCGCTCCCCAGGTCCCCAGAGCAATATAGGTTAGTGCCAACCTTCTTCTTACCGCCTAGGGGCTTCTCCTCTTTTCATTACTTTTGTGTCTTCTTCCGAGTTGGCCTTCGGCGTCTCGTTCCCCTTTCGGTCTGCCTTTCTAAGATCCTTTAGGTTCTCCCTCCGAAACTGCTCAAAATGTCTTCCGACTCTTCTGCTCCCGTCAGTTCTGAGAGTTCTTCTGCTTCGAACCCCCAGGTCCCTGTCTTTGCGGACGAACCCGCGTCCGGGGCAGGGCCTCACTCGGTTTTTGCACCGGGCGCCATTCCATGTTCGTCGACTCCGGATGAACTCCTTCTGATAAGGGTTCGGTACGGGATTCCTCCAGAGTACGACCTGGAGCTACCTGGCCCCTCTGACCGGGCCAGCGCTCCTCCTCCTGGTCGCTTTTGTTTGTATCAAGAGGCATTTCGTGCCGGACTCCGACTTTCGCTTTCTGTCTTCGTTGCCGCCTTCTTTCGCTTCTTAGACATTTCTCTCACCTCCGTGGCCCCGAATTCCTTTAGGTTTTTGATAGGGTTTCTCTCTCTCTGCCACATAGCCGAGGTCCAGCCATCCCTCTCCTTGTTCAGGCATTTTTATATCTTCAAACGCCATCCTTCAGTGAAGGACTGGTGGTACTTCTCCCCCCAGTTTGGTAAGAAGGGGTTGCTGAAGGGCGCCCCTTCTTCGATTCACAACTGGAAGGAAAAATTTCTCTTCGTCTACTGCCCGACCCTGGAACTGGGCCTGCCCCCTTGGGGGTCTCTGAGGGATTCCGTCCGCCGGGCTCCCAGCCTGGGAGAGGACGACCTCCAGGCCGCCCAGAAGCTTCTAAGTTATCCCGCTCCTTCCCTTTCTAATCTTCTGAGGGAGCAGCTTCTTTTCAACATCGGCCTGAGCCCTCAGGATCCAGCAAGTATTTATCTTTCCTTTTCTTGCCATCTTCTTCTCTTTATTTTTTTTTTTTTTTTTTGTCGTTTTGTCCTTCTTTCCCTGGCCGTCCTGGCCCTGTAGTACGCATATTGGAAATGGAAAAAAGAGCGCTTTGTGTTACCTTGTCCACGCATAACACGATATTGTCGTCTGTTGACCCTTTCTTGTCATTTGGCTTGTTCGACGTAGATGTCGTCGTGGGGGGGGGCTCTTCCCTTTCATCCGACCTTGTTATGCGGCCGAGTTTCGCCACCATTATTAACCCTTGCTGTAGAAGTGGCAAATGAAGCTCGGCTTCCGTAGGAGTCCGGGCGAAGTCTTCCTTGGCGGCAGAACCCGGCTCCCGTAGGAGTCCGGGTGAAGTCTTCTTTGGCGGCGGAACCCGGCTCCCGTAGGAGTCCGGGTGAAGTCTTCTCTAGCGGCGGAACCCGGCTCCCGTAGGAGTCCGGGTGAAGCCTTCTTTGGCGGCGGAACCCGGCTCCCGTGGGAGTCTGGGTGAAGTCTTCTTTGGCGGCGGAACCCGGCTCCCGTAGGAGTCCGGGCGAAGTCTTCTTTGGCGTAGGAACCCGGCTCCCGTAGGAGTCCGGGTGAAGTCTTCTTTGGCGGCGGAACCCGGCTCCCGTAGGAGTCCGGGTGAAGTCTTCTTTAGCGACGGAACCCGACTCCCGTAGGAGTCCGGGCGAAGTCTTCTTTGGCGTAGGAACCCGACTCCCGTAGGAGTCCGGGCCTTCCACTTTGCTCGAGCCGGCGCGAGGTTCTCTTCTCGTTACCAGCCTGGCTTGTGGGGGCGCATTAGGGCGCTGTAAGGCCTCTCCCCCCTCCAGTCTAAAAGAACCGGGCCTTCAACTTTGCTCATGTCAGGACGAGGTTCTCCTCCTGTTCCTGACATGGCTGTGGGGGCACATTAGGGCGTTGCAAGGCCTCTCCCCCCATCCGGTCTAAAAGAACCGGGCCTTTGACTTTGCTCAAGTTAGGGCGAGGTTCTCCTCCTGTCCCTAACAGGGCTGTGGAGGCACATTAGGGCGTTGTAAGGCCTCTCCCCCCATCCGATCTAAAAGAACCGGGCCTTTGACTTTGCTCAAGTTAGGGCGAGGTTCTCCTCCTGTCCCTAACAGGGCTGTGGGGGCACATTAGGACGTTGTAAGGCCTCTCCCCCCATCCGGTCTAAAAGAACCGGGCCTTTAACTTTGCTCATGTCAGGACGAGGTTCTCCTCCTGTTCCTGACATGGCCGTTGTTTTTGGAGGGGTCATATCCAGTCATAATACATCCACGTTAGGTAGGAGGAGCGCGTTAGCTAGAAAGAAAAGTAGATTCAAAACGAAATAGTAAGTGATATATTTACAGTTTTCCCGCTCATCCTTGAGGCCCTCCGGCGATGGAGTCGATGGTCCCGATAGGAGGCCGGTCCCCGGGCTGCTCCTCCCTTTTCTGCAGCTCAGACGGTGGGAGGGCTCTTGGCCGGTCTCCTCTACCCTCAGGCCTGCGGTGGATGAATCTGTCGAGTCGACCTCACCGGATGAGCTCCTCGATCTCGTCCTGGAGCTGGATGCATTCTTCGGTGTCATGGCCGTGGTCGCGGTGGTAGAGGCAGAACTTGTTGGGGTTGCGCTTCTCGAGGTGCGTGCGCATCCTCTCCGGCCTAGGGAGCTGCTCCCTGACCTCCATCAGCACCTGGGCCTTCGAGGCGTTGAGGGGGGCGTAGTTGCGGAATTTCCCTGGCGGGGAACCCCGCCGAAACCTGTTGTCCGGGCTTCTCTGCCTGCGTGCCCGGGGTGGAGTATGGGCGCGCTTATGTCCAGGAGGGGATCGGAAGCGAGGCCGGGCTTCCTTTGGCCTCTTCTCAACTGCGGGCTTACTAGAATCTCCCGCCTGACGCTCCCTCGCAGTCTCCTCGTCCTTCATTTTGAAGGCCTCTTCCGCTTGGGCGTATCCTTCAGCCCGAGCCAGTAGATCAGCAAAATCCCTGGGGTACTTCTTCTCCAGGGAGTACAAAAGATCATTCTTCTGAAGGCCACCTTTTAGGGCGGCCATGGCAACTGACTGGTCCAAGTTCCGGACCTCCAACGCCGCGATGTTGAAGCGGTTGACGTAGGCCCGTATGGACTCCCCTTCCCTCTGCTTGATGTTGATGAGGGACTCCGAACCCTTCCGGGGATGCCGGCTGCTGACAAAATGGGCCACAAATTGGTGGCTCATTTGATCGAAGAAAAATATGGTACCCGACTTCAGAGCCGAGTACCAGTTCCTCGCTGCTCCCTTCAAAGTAGACGGGAAAGCTCGGCACAAGATGGCGTCGGGAGCACCGTGAAGCTGCATCATCGTTCGGAAGGCCTCCAGATGATCAACCGGATCCGACGTCTCGTCGTAGCTTTCGAACTGGGGAAGCTTGAAATTCGGCGGGATCGGTTCCTGCATAATCATTTGGGAGAAGGGAGGGTCAGTGTAAATATCCTCACCATAAGCGGGAGGCGCGTGACGGAGTTCTTCGATCCGCCGGTTCATCTCCTGGAGCCTCCGGTCCAAGAAGTCCTCTCGACTTCGAGTCTCGAGGGTCCTTTGGCAGAACGGGGGCAGGGATCTTCCAGGGGTGGAGTCGTAGTCCGATTGAGGGCTCTCTACCCTCGGATTCGCCTTCCCAGAAAGGACGGGGCGGCTGGCCCAGGTGGCCCGCCCCACCGCCGGGTTCTAGCATTCCGGAGATGCCCCCTCTGGATGCGCCGACGCCTGTGGTTGCTGTTGCTGCATTGCTTGTACGGCTTCGACGAGGCCTTTGACTTGCTGCGCCAGCAAGTCAAACTGCTCCGCGCCGACCGCCGCCACCGGAGGGGGAGGAGGAGGAGGCTGAGAAACGGGAGGGGAGGCCGGAGCCTGAGATCTGGCCGCGGAGGTCGTGGACCGCCGGGTGGACGCCTTGCGCGGAGGCATCGGGTGTCGATCTCGCGGGGGAGGATTAGGAGTGGATGACGGAGAAACGGTCGGAGGCAGCTCCGTTGAACACTCCTTTAAGAACAAGGGTGCTGCGAAGACACAGCCCTTCCTCTAGCGCCAATCCTGTTGGTGCAAAAATCTGCTTGCGCCGGATAAGCTGGAGTCGGGGAAGCCGCGGTCGCCGCCGGGACCTGCAAGGGAAGTCTAAACCGGAGGTGGGGTTGCTCCGGCAAGACCCTCCGACGCTCAAGTCAGTTCTCTGCCTCAACAAGAATGGAGTGCTCGAACGGAGAATTTAGCAGAGTTTTAAGATAAGGAAATGAGCTTCAAGAATAACGTATCTGGGTCCCCCTTTTATAGGCGGAGGAGGCAACGGATTGATGGCGACGTTTGTAACCGCCTGGTAGTGGGCCGCCCATGGTCAGGGGAATTGATTGCGAAAGATAGTGGAGCAGACACGTGGCCATCACCGCGGCTCGCCACGCGGAATCTGTTATGAGGGGTGGAGCAGCGTCCGTTGTCGTGACTTGCCAGCGGATAGGAGAATCGCATGGTATCCGTCGCAGGAGGTGGAGCAGGTTCGTGGCCGTTATTGTGGCCTGCCAGGGGATAGTGGAGCTGTGCGGAATCCGCCACAGGAAGTGGAGCAGGGTGGCGATGGTCACTGCGGCCTGTCAGGGAATGATGGAACTGCGCGGAGTCCGCCACAGGAAGTGGAGCAGGGTCGTGGCCGTTTTGATGGCCTGTCAGGGGGCGTGGATCTGTCGATTGAAGCTCGGCAGCGGCCGGAGCCCGATTTCTGTAGAGGTCCGGGAGAGGTCCTCCTGGCGGTTGGGGTCGTGGGTGGAGCCCGACTTCCGGGGGAGTCCGGGCGGAACCCTCTCGGAGCCGAAGTTGCGGGCGGAACCCGGCTCTCGTAGGAGTCCGGGCGGAGTCTGCTTGCGGCTGTAGTCGTTGGCGTCGAAGATGAAGCTCGGCTCCCTTAAGAGCACGGGCGAAGTCCTCCTGCAATTTAAAATTAAAGGCGAAGTCCGGCTCTCGTAGGAGTCCGGATGGAGCTTGCCAGCAGTTGATACTGAGAGCGGAGCCCGGCTCCCGTAGGAGTCTGGGCGGAGCTGCGCTGCTGTCGGCGGTGGAGCCCGGTTCCCGTAGGAGTCCGGGCGGAGCTGCGTTGCTGTCGGCGGGGGAGCCCGATTCCCGTAGGAGTCCGGGCGGAGCTGCGTTGCTGTCGGCGGTGGAGCCCGGTTCCCGTAGGAGTCCGGGCGGAGCTGCGCTGCAATCAAAGTTAAGGGTGAAGTCCGGCTCTCGTAGGAGTCCGGATGGAGCTTACCAGCAGTTGATACTGAGAGCGGAGCCCGGCTCCCGTGGGAGTCCGGGCGGAGCTGTGCTGCTGTCGGCGGTGGAGCCCGGCTCCCGTAGGAGTCCGGGCGGAGCTGCGTTGCTGTCGGCGGTGGAGCCCGATTCCCGTAGGAGTCCGAGCGGAGCTGCGTTGCTGTCGACGGTGGAGCCCGGTTCCCGTAGGAGTCCGGGCGGAGCTGCGCTGCAATCAAAGTTAAGGGTGAAGTCCGGCTCTCGTAGGAGTCCGGATGGAGCTTACCAGCAGTTGATACTGAGAGCGGAGCCCGACTCCCGTGGGAGTCCGGGTGGAGCTGTGCTGCTGTCGGCGGTGGAGCCCGGCTCCCATAGGAGTCCGGGCGGAGCTGCGTTGCTGTCGGCGGTGGAGCCCGATTCCCGTAGGAGTCCGGGCGGAGCTGCGTTGCTGTCGGCGGTGGAGCCCGGTTCTCGTAGGAGTCCGAGCGGAGCTGCGTTGCTGTCGGCGGTGGAGCCCGATTCCCGTAGGAGTCCGGGCGGAGCTGCGCTGCAATCAAAGTTAAGGGTGAAGTCCGACTCTCGTAGGAGTCCGGATGGAGCTTACCAGCAGTTGATACTGAGAGCGGAGCCCGGCTCCCGTGGGAGTCCGGGCGGAGCTGTGCTGCTGTCGGCGGTGGAGCCCAGCTCCCGTAGGAGTCCGGACGGAGCTGCGTTGCTGTCGGCGGTGGAGCCCGGTTCCCGTAGGAGTCCGGGCGGAGCTGCGTTGCAATCAAAGTTAAGGGTGAAGTCCGGCTCTCGTAGGAGTCCGGATGGAGCTTACCAGCAGTTGATACTGAGAGCGGAGCCCGACTCCCGTGGGAGTCCGGGTGGAGCTGTGCTGCTGTCGGCGGTGGAGCCCGGCTCCCATAAGAGTCCGGGCGGAGCTGCGTTGCTGTCGGCGGTGGAGCCCGGTTCTCGTAGGAGTCCGAGCGGAGCTGCGTTGCTGTCGGCGGTAGAGCCCGATTCCCGTAAGAGTCCGGGCGGAGCTGCGCTGCAATCAAAGTTAAGGGTGAAGTCCGACTCTCGTAGGAGTCCGGATGGAGCTTACCAGCAGTTGATACTGAGAGCGGAGCCCGGCTCCCGTGGGAGTCCGGGCGGAGCTGTGCTGCTGTCGGCGGTGGAGCCCAGCTCCCGTAGGAGTCCGGGCGGAGCTGCGTTGCTGTCGGCGGTGGAGCCCGGTTCCCGTAGGAGTCCGGGCGGAGCTGCGTTGCAATCAAAGTTAAGGGTGAAGTCCGGCTCTCGTAGGAGTCCGGATGGAGCTTACCAGCAGTTGATACTGAGAGCGGAGCCCGGCTCCCGTGGGAGTCCGGGCGGAGCTGTGCTGCTGTCGGCGGTGGAGCCCGGCTCCCGTAGGAGTCCGGACGAAGCTGCGTTTGCTGTCGGCGGTGGAGCCCGACTCCCGTAGGAGTCCGGGCGGAGCTGCGTTGCTGTCGGCGGTGGAGCCCGATTCCCGTAGAAGTCCGGGCGGAGCTGTTCTGATGTCGACGGCGGAGCCCGACTCCCGTAGGAGTCCGGACGGAGCTGTTCTGATGCCGATTCCGTTGAGGGTTTCAGCTGTGGATATTTTATACCCAACATGATCCAAATCAACCCAACAGCTCATGTTTTTGAAAAAGCCTGAATGTTTCATGCACTCTTCAACTAGATGAAAAAAGATATCATGAAAAAGGAATATTAAAGGATCAACATTAAATATTCCAAAAAAAACAAGGATTGACATGAAAATTAAGCATAATTCTAATCCACCTCTAACAATCTAAGAGCATTTGACGTTAAATAACTATTTCTGCAACTTCTGTCTAACGTTAAATAACTATTTCTGCAACTTCTGTCTTGGTCTCTTCCTGATCGCTCATTTTGTACAATACACTGAAATAATTTACAGCATAATTCAATAAACACACCATAATTAAACTTTATTTTTACCAGCAAAATGTGCCTTTCTTGGTGGTAGTGGGGATTCAATACCATCAGCTGAGATGTTCATACAACCAGCCAGCAATGAAATTATCACATTGCACAAAGATAGACACTTCAATAGTTGCCAGCCTCTAACACAAGCATCGGATTGGACTGGTGAAGCCCCACTTCAGCAAAAGTGCAGACTAAAGTTTGAGGCATGAAATGAACTCGTTTTAGAAAGAGGTTGATGATTCCAAGTTTTGGCACCCTTTGGTAGGCAAAGCATCATAACTCATTAGCTTATTCACCCGGACTGGTCAACTAATGTACCGACTTGGTCTCCACATAGTGCCCTTGAAATGTTTCCAGGTTCTAGAAGATTAAAGAGAACAACTGCAAGACAGAAGCAGAAAATGACTGCTGTTAAGGTTCAATAGAATAAGAATATGGATCAGAACAAAAAGAACTAACCTGGAATGTTATTCTCCTCACAGAATGTAATTGCTGTCATATCCATCGCAGTAAAGCCCCTAGAAACCAACTCCCTGAATGAAATGTGCTCAAACACGGCATTATTGCTGTTTCTGGAATGACAGTCATAAACACCATCTGCAGTAGTACCTTTTAGAACAACTTCTGCATTTACTGCCCCACGGACACAAAACATTAGAGAACTTGACATCAAGCCAAGGTGAGTAGAGGAGAGGAGAGGAAGGGTGTGCACGAACTTTCAAATTACGATAGCCAAATTTTGAGAGTTTTTTCTGTTATGTATATAGGAACATACTTTCAGAAGCTCTCAAGGCAGCTGCTGTGTCATTGCTGAAAAGTGGATTTCCTGTCCCAGCACCAATTCCACCAAATATAACAACTCTTCCTTTTTCAAGATGACGGATAGCACGTCGCCTTATGTATGGTTCTGCAATCTCTTGCATCATTAATGCAGTCTGTACACGTGTTTCAATGCCTGTCTTCTCCAATGATGCTTGAAGCAACATAGCATTCATTACCGATGCCATCATACTGTCATATCTCACATATAATGAAAAGGTTAGCGAAACTAATCTCTGGGAATTAAGAAGCTTTCATATCTTAGTCTTGCACTGGCAGAGAGAAACAATGCGTCAAGCAGCATAAGCATTCTAGCATATTTGTGAAAAGGCATACAACATCCCTCAGATAACATAGGTTCTGCAGTTTAATTTTCTTGTTTGATGGCTTTGTTAATTATCCTGTACACAACCAAGCGGCTTTGTTTGCAAATTCTCCATGTCACCAATCTGTGCTGTAATGTCTCATCAGATAGTGATTCTCCTTTAACCATTTTTATTCAGGGTGAAGTTTAGGTATGATCCAAGTACCATCATGATACTGCCAATTGTGTTGGCACTCATTTTGAACTGAGATGACTGCAACAAGTGACACGTGTCCTCTAAATTATAGGTTGACAATGATAATTGGTCTTCTAAATTTTGACGACATGTCAACAATGAAAGCAAATCACATCAGCATTTGCACAGGGGTCACATCATCAAACCATGCAACCTGGTTAGCACGAAAACCATGCCCTTTTCTTCAAGCCATCCACATGAAAATTTAGAAATCTTCATGAAGGTGGATCACAAGTTTTCTGAATGTTTATCGTAACACCCTTTGTTACCATATGTTGCTTCCACAGTCATTTGTATGGCCTTATCTCACTTGTTTCTTATCTTGCCAAAGGCTTGTTTGTCAGAAATATCATAACTTGATTTCTTTTGACATGTCAGCTACAGATACCGGTTTATCTTTATGCTTGTGACCCCATCCTGAGCTGTGCATAGTCACATCATCATAGCTCATCCTACAAACTCAATACCATAGCCAATATCCATCAAATTTTAGTAATATTTGTTAGTCATTGAACTATCTTCTCTTTGTTTCTTATTCCCCAGTCCATCTATTTCATGGAAAATTCTCATCATGTGATACACCGTGAGTTTGGGGATTGAGGGTTTGATGGTATCTGAAGTCAGTGAAGCAAGCATATATCATAATTTATAACAATAGCAACTGTTTGTTGATCAATTCTTTCTGGTAACTTTCAACATGGCCTACATGCATAAAGTTTGTGAAAATTATATGTAATATGGTGGAAAATTTTTAGGTATGAATTTGTCAAATACCCATTACTGGATTGGTGAAATAATCTCCCTCTCAAAAAAAGTATATATTTTTTTAACCAACGTACAAAAGAGAAAAAAAAAATTTGTTGCAAATAAACAAGATATTGAGGAAAACATATTTCAATATACTAGGTGTAAATCTAGCATCTTGACTCCATTCCCAATGAGAAATACTCTAAAACTCACTTCTCATAATTCAGAAAACAATAAATTGATCAACTATAAATTCACATCAAAAAAGACTTATACTACCACCTTTTTTATTTAGAATGCATTTTTCTAAGGGAATTTTGCAGAAAGGATACATTGCATATGTGTTTTGCAAATCTGGAGTACTTTTTTTCTGCAAGAATGATCCATTTTTAAAATTTTCGGATGCTTTAGCCCCGGGCTGAATAGATACACTCCAGCCCATGAATGTGCCTTGCACGTTCAACAAATATGTGCATTCAATAATAAAAATTTTGTGCATTCATAAAAAGGAAAAAGTGCGTAAACTATCAGAAATATTTGCATTGACTCTACTTGAACATGCAGCAGAAATGTATCAATAGCATTTAAACATGCAGCAGAAATAAATCTCTGTAGGCAGAGGCAAACACATCCAAAATTTGTAAAACTAGGTCACTATTGCAAACAGGTAAATAAATAATTAAAAGAGGCCTGAATATGCAAAAATGGAAACTAAGTGGTTTTTTTTACAAAAAAAAACTTTTATTAATAGTTTATTGATGGAGAAAGTATTTACACATAGTACACAGATAAACCAACAGCAAGCTATGATAGCAGAATTCTACAATTAAAAAACAAAAAAACAAAAAATGTTGCATTAATACTAATTATAGAGAAGGAAATGCAATACCTTATTTGGTATGTTGTAGCTCTATCGATGCCAGCTGCAGCTACCCAGGTGTCACTATAAAAGAAATTTCTACCTCCGACAACAACTGCCACCTAATAAACAACACAAACCAGGATAGCACAATGGAATATAACAAATTTAGAAGCTGAGTCACCGGATCAGAATTGCATTAATATTCCACTAGACGTCAAGAACCGAGAATACCTCCACACCGACACGGCTGGCCATTGCAATTTCCCTTGCAATCAGCATGGTTACCTAAAGAGAAAGAGCAAAATCCAACTTTAGGAATAGATCTAGTGCAGTTCATCCTGGTGTATGACTGTATCTATCCGACAGACGAAAAACAGTTCTGTGCTTCAGCCTTAAAAGTAAGACAGAATATAACCAACCTTCGGGTCAACATTCTGGGGACCTGCCCCAACTAATGCAGCACCACTAATTTTCAAAACCACTCTCTTCCACCTTGGATTTGTTAATGATTTCATTTTTGAGTTATTTGTTAAGTTTACGTGGCCAGAAGCAACAAGTGAGTATCTGCACATGCAAGTATAATCCTGTTTGAGAATTTGCCTATGTACATATACATATATATATACGTATGTAAATATATCTTGCTGACATACAATCAAAACAAAATTGGCATTAGTAGACTACTGAGAAAGTAAGGCATCCAACACAACCTAAACTCACTGCATGATCAATGTTTCCCTGCAAATAAAACAAAAAATTGTAAACTTACTTCAAATAAGTACTTTTCTTTCATTGTATATGGTAAGAAAGACGAAGGGCTATCTAATTCTTAGTTGCTCAAAGTGGGAGGCATGCAGGAGCAGGTCTTGATACATCTGTATTCTACGACCATTTGAAGTGATGAAGCACTCAAGAAGCAGGTGAAGCTTCAAGTTTCTGGAAGCTTGGAAAAAGGGTTCTGGCAAAAATTTCCTGCTACTAAGATCTAACTAAATGTTGAAGGTATCGACATTCTAGCATCGTCACAGAACACGTGCAGCTTGTCACAATTTACAACCCCTGCTGATGCACACATACAGCTTCCCTACATCTAAGGAAGACTCCATTGACTCCAAATTTGCCAAAAAGATTCTTTCATTTTTAAAGGCGATATATTTTACCATCTACCAGAACTGATAAAACATACAACATTAATACCATCTCTACTGGCATCAGAACTCTATGTTTGCAAGGTTACAAATTAAGTTGCATAGTGAATGCACAGATAGAAAAAGACTGAATTATAAAGCACATGCACTAGGCAAACACACTCCTGATAATATGACTGACCATAAATTGGTAACAACCAAAAGCTAAGAACATATCCACTGTCTACATCTATGCTAAAATTTGGTGCAGTGCAAGGACAGACTTCTGATGTTTCTAGAATCCAGATCATATCTACCTTCAAACCTTTAAAAGCGAGAACATAAGCATCACTTATACTTTAATCAAGGAAGGACCAATTTCAAAGATATAAGTTAGCATCACCAGGAATACTTAAAATTGGGTATATGCTTACAATGATATAAGTTTGCCATCAAATAATAGCAACAAGTTTCAACAAGGGATGGTATGACATCCACAGCAAGACTCTGCATTCTTTAGTGTAAGAAGTATTAGCCAAAGAGGGACACAGAAGTGAAATTTTCTTTCAAAAGGTGTGAAAAACGTACAAAAGATAAAATGGAGATTCTTACAAACATTTCATCCCAAGCCAAATTCCATTCTTGGCTCAGTCCACGAGAACAAAGGCTCTGTTTGGTTGCTAGAAAAGTGAACGAGATGAAAGTTTGTTAGAGATGAATCTTCTTTCTAGTTGTTTAGAGGTAAAAGAAAATCACAAAGAGAAAATTAAAAATAAAATATCGGGCCAAATTTATCTCTCACAACCCTAAAATTTTTCTTCTCTATGGTAGCAATTTTGAAAGAAAATAAAACACAGACAAATGGCTCAAGATAACTTAATCATATCTTAATCACCTTCTCAAATAACTTTCTTTGCAATTTTCTTAAACCAAACATGAAAAATACTCAATTTTCTTTTCTTTTCTTTCCTTTTATTTACTTTTCTTTCTCATGATTTATCCTTCTCTTTGCGACCAAACAGAGCCAAAGTGAAACATAGCAAGTCTATTTGTCTCAGATGCATTATTACTGAACCAGGTGACCAACAAAAATTTTCAAGATGCATACTCCCATCAGCTACTTAGAATGTTCCAAATTCAACTTCAACAAAAAGATTGTGGTTAAAATTTTAGCTGCCAGTTATGACTCTAATGCACAAAACAACAGCCTTCTATGTCTTGCTTCTATCTAAGCCAAAAAAAGAAAAGGTGCCAAAATAGCAAATCAGCAGAATTACTGACCTATGAACAAAGCACAATTTGATCGCCCAGCATTAACTGCATATATTATTACAAAATAATGAGTTGCTAATATGACCTCCAACAACCACATCAATAGGGAACCATCTGATCTTTACCCACATGCCACTTCAAATTTAAATTTCAAATTTTGAATTGCTCCCTTAAGAACTCATCCAGATATAGGTCGTCATGTATTAAAATTTGAAATAAGATTCAGTCAGGAACAGCACCAGCCCAACCTTGAGCAATCAAAAACATCAACAAAAACATACTCTGATGAGGTTTGCAAAGGTAAAATCATGCAACAATTTACAGAGACTGTGTAACCACAAACAGAATATCCAAATAGCATTATTTTCTAAGAATTATCAAATATATAATATCTAGAGGATCTGATGGAAACAGCCACCTTCCATACTGGTTTCCACCACATTAGAGTTACAGCAAGCAAACAAGACAATATGCAAGCTTTAAGTCTCTGAAAAGCAAGCAATGAATCATGAGCAGAAGAGTCTTTACCTAATGAATGTGAATTTTTTTTAGTTGAAATAGAAATTCACTATAAAAATGTAATTGCATTCCCCTCTCACTGGTAGTTCAAAATCAAATGTGTCCCCATCATATATAGTTAGGTTGGCAATGGATCAGGTTTGACTGGGTTTTGAACAAATGAACATAGTAACACATAAACCTTGATCTAATCCCGACATCAATTGGTTTCGGCTGCCAACCCAATTAAACCCAATCCTATTGTGAATTACCAATATAACTAGAGGAAATGAAGATCCTTTTGCTCCATTTCTACTTTTTAAAAGAGACTTGTCACTCTTCAAAAAGATTATCCGATGGTTCATGACCCAATATTACTCCTCCCAGCTAAAATTTTACCCTCGTAACTTGGAGTTGGGTAAAAGCTACAATCCATGCCAAGCTGTTTAAAATTCATGTAAAATCTGACCTACCTGATCCAAATTGAAAACCCCTGGAAGATGGCAACTTACCAAGCTAGTAAAGTGGTTGGCAGTTGTAACAGATGACCTATGATCAAATCCCGCCATCACTGGGGTTTGGAGGGTTACGGGTTTTTGGGAGAGGACTGTCGACATTGCGTAGCCCACTGCCTACGGGCCCTTTCTACCAGAAAAAAGAAAAAAGAAAAAAGAAAGGAAAGAAAGGAAGAAAAATCCTTGACATAAACCCAGCCAAAACATGAACAGGTTGGGTAAGATTTTCAGGTCAGGTTAGTCTTTTGTCATCCCTAATACATAGTCAAACATCGCAAGTGTGATGCATGTGGTTGGTTCAAGAGTAGGGAATGTTTAACAGATGCCTGTAAATTCAAAAACTGACAACTTGTTTCACTCTTAAAAGAAA
The DNA here is from genome assembly GCF_000442705.2 of Elaeis guineensis. NCBI lineage: Eukaryota > Viridiplantae > Streptophyta > Magnoliopsida > Arecales > Arecaceae > Elaeis > Elaeis guineensis. Next base: position 626,359 of record NC_026001.2, on the reverse strand, counting down.
GACAAGATAAAAAAAACCATAACAAAGTAAAACATTCCTTTAGGGAAAATGCATATTTGATGGATACTTCTGAAACCACTAACTAAGACGGGGAATTTGATAGATGCCCATGATCCTAGTAACTGACAAATGTTATATGGAACATGCCGTGCACCAACAAAATTTTACTTGGGCATACAGAATGCGTGTAACTAATTCATGAGGAAGGAAAATGTGATGGATGTCTGTAGATCCAAGAAAACCATAACATGGCACTTATCATATGCCACAAGTGTGATTGATTCAAGAGGGAAGCAACATAGATGGTTGTAATTCAGTCTCTCTTCTTTGTTTAAAGAAGAAATCAAGAGGTTAGTATTTGCTTAAAAAAGTTTCTATAAAACTAAGCACTTTCATGAAAACACCAAAGCACTCCATTGTTCATTAAAGATTGTCTTTAAATTACTAGGTGAGCCATCCACCAACAAACACAAGCCTTTGCCATTATAATAGAAGAGTTTCACCATCAAGATTTGGTGTACCAATCAGTACCAATGCAAACCGATCATACCGTACCACACAAATATTGAACTAATACACGGTATGGGGTGCATGCCAACACTCGGTATGCTGAAGTGACAGTCAAACCAGGCATATCGGTATGGCAATAGGATGGTACCAGTATGAAGTCTAACCAAGATGGCGAACTTTGTTCACTATTATTAGCAATGTACATAATCAGAGATAACACATCTTCTATGTGAATTCTGACAATTATTTAATAGTGAAAGTGATGACCACACCCCAAACTGTCACAATGTCTTCAAGATGTGACTAAAATATGGAGCATAAGCATTGCACATGGAAGTAAAACAAATTTATTTTAATATTTTTAAGATAAATCTGTATTATGCATCTTATTTTTGATAAAGCTTTGACTTGATTATTGATATAAAAGATAAAACTAAAAATAATAAAAATAAACAAGTGTCAAACTTTTGAATTATTGATTGGAGAGAAAGATGACGGATGATGGAGATTCAGTGGGATCAGGTTATTGTATAGGGAAAATAGAGATAGAGGGAAGAAGTTGACTACATAAAGAGAGATTAGTTAGGATACGGATAAAGGAATTTGGAGCTAAGATGTGGGCCTTGGATGAGATAAGGATCAGTTAATTGTATGCATATTTTACTTTTTGATACAAACCATGTTAATAATTGTTATATAATAAAATTTATTCAGTGAATCAAATAATATTTCACATGTGGACAAAATTAACATGCCCAAGAAGCCCTCGAACACTCTTTTTATATAGTATAGAGTAATACATAACCAACAATATAATAGGAAGGATGTGATCATGACTTTTTATTTTCACAATAGTATGTTTCAAAGGATTGAACGAGTAATCATGAATTGACTGGAAACAATTTCCTTTGATGTTCTCTGAAATTTTAATTTGTAAGTCTAGAACCTGTTTCACTATCACACAGTCCCCCTATCATGTCTCTTTTCTTATCACAAACCCTCCGTTTTTTTCCTTTCTATTGTCTTCATTCTGTTGTAACAGATTCTCTTACTTTCTTTTATCTATCAATCAAGCAGCCAGGTCACCTCCACTATTCTTTTTACATTTCTTAATTGACTCTTCTAGCTGTTGTCTCCTAAATTTTTTTCATCTAGCCTGTCTCCTTGCTTTTATTTTTCTCATAATGCATTATATATGCCAACACATCAAACCTGCAATCTTTCGTCCTCTTTTTTCCTTCTTCTTAGTTCTTTTTTTTTTTTGTTTCATTTTCTTTGAAGGCAGCAGCAGCAGCAATTCATTGAGTTCTCATACCGGTGTTGCCTCCCAGCAAATGAGGAAATGTTATTGCTCCTCTCCATATCTTACCTATTTCTTTCTTTTCTCCATCATTCTATACTCTTCTTCCCAAATTCCCGGTTTCTTTCTTCCCTCATCAGCACATGTCAAGCAACAATATCAATGCAGGAAAAACCTACTCTAAGATCAACTCATAGCAACTGACAGTAATGGCAACAGCCTACAGAAGCACCAGCAACCAACAAAAATTAAAATATCTAGACCACCATTTGCAACTGTTTAATGAGAAAATCTCTTAGTGTACATTGTTTTTGGACTAAAGGAGTTAGATGGGTTGGCAAAAGCTTAAAATATTTAAATCCATTGGTCTCTATTCATTTAATTTTGACTAGGTTACTACAACAACTTAAATATCACATTGTCATGGCATTAATTCCATTTTAGAGGCCAAGGCATCTCTGTACTCGTGTGTTGCATCACATTCAGAGTGAACCATCCCCTCCTCAACCCTGCCCCACCTTTTTTTCCAAATCCTGATTGAGCTACAGCTGCTTTCCACACATGGCTAATTTGTTGAATTAAAAGAGTTCTCCATCTGCCTCCAAATATAAAACTCAATGTTTTGCTAGAATCTAATAATATGTCCTCCCATTTGAAGACATGTTCATTCCCCTCTTCATCATGACATACATCATCTCCCTCTGCTAAGTGCAAGTAGTATATTCTTTTATTTCTGTTCAGATCTTCAAAATCCACACTTCTTTTTATGGTTTATAATCCAATCAGAGGAACCATCATGATTAATTCATGATTATAACATCTAATTCATTCATATAGTCTGGGGACTTCCATAACATAGACTGGTTGCTTTAGTTCATCAAAAGGGACTGTTCATTGCCTGCTTAGGGCTCCTACAAATCCCAGTAAAATTCCACTGCAGCTATAGATCACTCGATGCCCAAATCTCATCTGGAGAGAATAAATAATGATTTTTTGACTCAGTACACTGGAAATGCTCATGAGAGTCTACCTTTTGCCCTTTTGGCAGCTCAATTAAACATCAGAATCTAATCTCTCTTTCGATGGAAGGAGAAATGCGGGATTTTTACTGAGGAAGCATTAGATAAAACAATCCAGAATGCACGAACAAAGAAAGAAGTCAAATTAAACATCGACGACATAGAGAAGAAAAGGGGAAGAGGAAGAACGGACCTTTTCATCTGCCTCGTGACCACAGCGGAGCCACATATGGCTCCAGACTTGTCTTCATCGGCAAGAGCCTTCGAGGAGGATGAGGACCCGACAATCTGCTCCATCTTCTTGAACCAGGGCCAGTGGCTGATGGCAAGGCCACCGCTGCTGAGGCGCTGGCACTCGACCTTGTAGCGCTTCTTAAGGTTGTCGATCTTGTTCTTGCACTGCTCCACGCTCTTGCCGGCCTTCTGCTTGTCGCAGCGGTCGCTGACAATGGTGGCGACGTCCTCCCAGTCCCTCCCCCGGAGGTTCCCCCGATTCAGCTGCACGTACCTCTCCGTGTACGCATCCAAGAGGCTGCCGATGGCCGTGTCGCTCCACTCCTCCCGGTCCTTGCGGTAGTCCCCAGAGGAGGACATGTGTCGGCCCTTCTTGGCCACGCTGTTGTAGCAGTAGGGCGACTCGCCGTCGCTGAGATCGTCCCGGTCCTTGCGCTTGGGGTCCAGCCGGGAGGCCGGCGGCGGGCCGTGGTGTTGGTGCGGGTGGGGGTGGATGGAGGACGTGGCGGCCCCGCGGGCCTTGTGCTCGGGGTTGTTGTCGACGTCATCGTTGTCGTCGTCAGGCTGCGGAGGCCCAAAGGGGTTGGCGTCGTCAGCGAAGCAGTGGTGGTGGTGGTGGTGGGGATGGGTGACTTCCGGAAAGTTGGGGGTGCCCCCGGGGCGATTGGAGGCGTCGGTCTGGCCGAAGGCCTCGCCGAAGTCCTCGGGGTCCTCGTGGCCGGCGCTGCCCCCGCCGGCGACCCCTTTCTTGGGGCTGGCGATGGTGGCGAGGGGGAGAAGCGGGCGGGACGGGATGTGGAGTGGACCCTTCGTCACGTAGCGGTGGGCCGCCGCGAAGGTGCCCGCCTGCTGCTGCTGGTGCTGCGGCCGCGGTGGCGGCGGCGTGGGCTGGGACTGCGCTTCGTCCCCGAGGAGGGCGAAGTCGTCGTCGCAGGAGGCCATGAGGACGGTGGCGGCGTTAGGGTTAGGGTTAGGGTTCCTGGATCCCAACCAGGCGGGGTCAGACGCGACGGGACGGGAGGTAGACGACGTTAGTAGCAGCGAGCCAGATCGTCCGAGGGAGGCCGCTTAAATGGGTAACGGTGGGAGCCGCCCGTGACTTATTATCTACGGAACCGTGACGGGAAATGACGGCTCCGTTAAGTAGGCCTCACATGTTTTCAGGGCGTGGGGCCCCGCAACGCAATACGGACTGCCCAGCATTCTCTCTATCTTTTCCTGCGAAAGAAAATCAAAATCAAATTAAGCAATAATAAGGCATTTTCTCAACGAATGTATTGTATTTGAATTAAAAAACTTAAGATTATATTCAACTAGGACTGATTTTATAATTTACCATATTTTTCTTTATATCAGTGTTAAAGAATAAATCTAAAAATTAAAAACTCCTTAGAGTCATTAGTTTCATAATTAAAAATTAAAAAATATATTATCTTTTTTATTTTTATAATATATTTTTATTGATAAATATTATACAGGTAAGTAATGCAAATTCAACAAATTAATCATCAAACAAATCAATACACATCTTCAAATAAAATGATACATAGTTGCCAAAATATAGAGTTTATTAATACATAATGTTGATGCTAGTCTTTTGATGGAGATCGAATGACAATAACTTACCTACAAAATAAGTCCCTGACTAGAGTTGACTTCAGTGGAAATCCTCCAATAATCAAGTCAGAAAACTAAGGAATAGAGGAGGAGGAGCGAGAATTGAGAGAGAAGTGGTTGTCTATCTCGAGAGTCTCCTTTAGCCCTCCATTTATAAATGAGGGTGGAAGTATCGTGACGAGCCTAGAGAATCTTGTTAGTGTTAGGTTATCAAACAAGATGTATTTGTTATATCTTGCTTTATCTGAAAAGATATGTTATTATCTTTCTTCTTTATCTACTCATGGCAAGCTATCTTGTGGACTCTGAAATTTTTTTGACTGATATAAATCGGACAATAATGTCACACATAAATCTTTTCTGTTATTGTCAGCTTTGGTTGATCTTGAAAATACCTCGGATCGACCAGTACTAAGTTTGAACAGGACAGAGATTCCTTGTGTGTCGGCTCCAATCGAAGAAAGAATTTTTTATCTGTATTATATGCCACCCTACTCTCGAGTCCAAGCTAGAATTAGGTCAAATATAGTATACTAGGTCGGTTTGCTTGGTCCTGCAACAGACATGTGACATGCCTCCATTCCTTTAGATGAAGCATCATGCACGCCTTTCTATGCTAGACGTAGCATTAATCCATTTGATTGCCATCTACAGGGGATCAGTTTAAGCCATTAAAAAACACCAGGTGTCATCACACCGCTTGGTTGGGGCTAACTGAATCAACATGCCACTTGTATCATTCAAGGACTTAATAAATAAGCTATCCATGGGAAGTCAGTTTGGCCAACCAAGTGGTGCCAAGTGGCAACCATTCATCGAGCTTGCCGGAACCAATGCTTGATTTGAGCCATCTGGGTTCTACAAATGATGGTCCTATTCCTTTAAATGATGGTCCTATTCCTTTCATTTTCACCTTTACCATTCTACATCTTTCATACTCTGAGGCGGTGGCGGTCTCTAGTGGACGTTTGAAGCTCTTTTCGATGACTCTCCTGTGATCTTCCTAACTTGAACAGTCCCAGATCAGCTCTAGTGTCACTCTCCGATCCTCTGATCCTCTTTTCCTTTGATCTTGGTTTCTTCTCTCTATGTTTCTGTATTTTTGCTCTATCTTTGCTTTTCTTTTCTTCTTTTCATTTTAGGATGGGTGAGCCAGGAAACTCAGCTAGGAGCTGGTCCTCCGACTCTTCTTCCTTGGGGTATAGTCCCCAGAAGTCCGACACCAAGCATAGGGCTAAAGAGAAGATCTTTATGCCCAAGTATTTTCGATCGGTGCTTGGCAC